>NC_133664.1:137246128-137365982 GCF_037893015.1 Macrotis lagotis | reverse complement strand
GACCTGTTGACCAACACATATTTCCTGTTTGAAAAAAATAGAATAAATGTTGAAGGGAAAATGTATTATTATTATTATTATTATTATTATTATTATTATTATTATTGTCATCATTGTTTATTTGTGTATCATTTAGTAAAATGTATGAATTCATTTGACATTTGAAGGCAGGCTAATAATCAAGTTCTTAGTCATATAAAAATAAATTAAGGTAAGTGCCAGGCAAGTGTCCCCTCACCAGACTCATTCACTGAATGAGCTTCTCTTCAAGTCTTGATTAATGCTTAGAGTAAAGCACTATATTTTCTGCCCTATCAATCACCATTGGTGGAGGAATGCTTAAAATTGATGGTTCCATCACTTCAGATAAGGCACAAACAAAAATGGTTATGGCAAGAGTTAATAGCCAGAGGTAAGGGGCTCAGAAGAGCATTCACTCTGGTGTGGGAATGGTTGTTAAGAGAACATGGTGGGACAGCTAGGTGGCACAGTAGAAAGAGCAATAAACCTGGAGTCCAGGAATACCTGAATTCAAATCTGGCCTTAGATACTAATAATAATCTAGCTGTGTGACTTGGGCAAGTCACTTAACCCCATTGTCTTGCAAAAGCAAACAAAAAAGAACATGAGCAAACCAAAAGAGCTACTCAAAGACAGATTTTGAACCCAGGTCTGTCTGACTCCAACTCCAGAACCCTACTTCCACTATATACATCCTCAAAAATCTAAAATGAGAACTAGATTTTGAGATTTTGTTCTCAGTCTTATAAGATGGCACCCATAATATGACCATTTGGTTTATAATCAGCTATAAAAAACAAATATACTGCAAAGCCTCAAAAAGTTTAATTATTTAAATATTATTTGACTCATAAAAATATCTTTCATACAAGAAGACTGTTTTAGGTAACAGACATTTTATACCAACACAAATTACTCAGAGACAGCAACTATTCCTTAATAGGCACTGAATATGCTTGATCAACAAATTATAAATTGTACTTCACACCCCTCAGATAATAAAAAGGAGGCCCCAAATTTAACATTTTTCTTCTTGCAAGACTTTAGCTACCGAGTTTGATGGATCGGACGCTGCTCAGATTTAGGCCGAGGCTGGATTCAGTAGTGTTATTAAGTGTCAAGTCCTCCAGACTTCTCCATTCATCAGAAGAGATTGCCTGGAAATGGTTTGTCAGAGACTGACTCACTGCTTTTGAAAGATCATCCCATGTTGTCTGTTTGCGGATATTTAAAGCACATATTGTGTTTTCAGTTTCAAAATCATCAGAACCATGGTTGACTGGTTGTTTTTCACTAATTGAGATTCTTAAGGGTATTTTAAGAGCATCTGTTAAGACAATCAGAGAATTTAAAGACAAAATATGAGAGGAAAAAAGTGACAGTGAAAAAGATTAAGTAAGTCTAAATAAAACTGGTTATTTGAAAAAATTTAGCTATCACAAAGTTTTAAATAGTATTCAATTAAATTTATGTGGAATTGTGTGTACTGTGGATGCCACCTCTTTAAATCTGGCTTTTTTTCTCCAGAGTTACTTTTCTTATACTAATACATAAATGACTCTCATCTATATTCTCTTTTTCATCCTTTCATTCTCATTCTGGTTACAAAATCATAGATCAGAGTAGAAGGGGTTTCAAAAGAGAAACTAGAGTATTATTCACATTTTTAAAAATGATAGTTTAAATTGCTTGCCAAAATTGCATGAATGATAGAGGAAGGGAACAAGGACTCAGGAAGATTTGGTTTTCTGACTCCTTATGTGATGTTCTCTGTTGTTATGAACCCTCAATTCTAGTGCCTCCCTCTAACAATTATTTCCTTTTTATCTTACATATTTGTTGCATATTGTCTCCCCTGATATACTGTAAACTCCTTGAGGGCAGGTTCTTTCTTTTGTCTCTTATGATATTTCTTTTTTTTTAGTAATGTGTCAAATAATAGGTACTTTATAAATATTGATTGATTATACCATTGTTTGACTCACAGCTGCCTACAAAAGATTACATGTAAATTATCTTTCCAATATTTCCAAAGATGATCAACATCTTTCACAATTTCATACTCCTTATTTTCTCTTTTAATACTGATCCTTCTAATCTAAAAGGCTCATTAACTGAGTGATTCATCTGACTCTTTTCTTGCTGTAGCCAAAGGCATTATTTATACAGATTGTTTTCCTCCTGATTTGTTTTTTCACTTTTTCTCCTTAAGTTGAATGCTTGATTACCTCATACCTGAATTGTTTTATTATTTCATACCTGAATAGCTTCTTAATGATCTCTTTTTTGCTTCCAATCTCTCTCTATTCCAATCCATCCTAAAGAGATGCCTGAATAATGTTCTTCAAACACTATTCATCATATACTTTTCCTACTCAATATACAATCTATAATGACTTTCCTTTAATGATCATTTTAAATCTAGGATTCTAAACCTGCAATTCTCACTCTTCCATCAACTGGCCCCTCTCACCAACATGACTTCTTATCACTTTATTTTTCTTCACAAACCCTCAACAACTCCTCTTTTCCTACAACCCCAAGTCAAATCACTTGCCACTTTCCATATAACTAACTAGCTACCAGTTTCCTTTGCATATTCTAATTCACTTTCTCCTATTTTTCCATTTGCCTGTTTGTATGACTTCATTCAAAATCCTCTCTACTACAACTTTGGATCAATGCCTGTTTCTACTCTCTCCTCACTCTTAATTTAGTACTGTATTGTGTGTACTGTTACTTGCTTTTGTTTTAGTTGTTGCATGTTGTTAATTCCCAATTGAACTATAATGCTTTGAGACCAAAAGTTTCCTGCCTTTTGTTTTTCCTTTGTAATTCTCCCACAATATGCATATGGGAAATGTTCAATGAATACATACTGTCTTAATTTGTTTTTCATATGGCATAAGTTAAATAATGAAATCATAAAGTATTAAGAATAAGTTATTAAACAGTCAAAATGGTGGCTTTCCTATTTCTCATTTTCTTTCTTAGTTGAGCTTTAGACTACATGTAATAAAAATCTGACATGAATAGAGAATCATTGAATAGAAGTTATTTACTATTTACACAAAAAGTTTGCTCAGCTTCTAAATATGAATAATAACATACATATATATATATATATATATATATATATATATATGACCTAGAAATCTAAATGTCAAAAAATATTTTTAAGGAAAATTTTTTCTAATAGAAAAACTATGAATTTAAAAAGAGAATCCTGTATTTTCTCCCTCTTATTAGTCCTCAGGTAAAGAAGTTTTTTTAATGTAGTCTGTATAATTTCTCTTTTCTTGAAATGTTTTATTATACACATAAACCCTGAAACATACAGAAAAGATTTTAAAATTGTATTTAATGAAACTAAAATCAACTTCCACAAAGTAATATCAAACATATTTGTGTATATGGCTTCTTATTTTCTGAATATTTTATTTTATTATGTTTTGTTAAGCTTACTATTTTTATGATTACAAATTATAAAATATTATACTTCCTCATTGTGTATTACTTTGTTTAGCTGTAGCCTTATCACCTTGAATATGTTTGACCTCAACTCTTACTCTCTAAAAGAACAAAAGTTAAAAAATCTACATGCTTGGGATGAAGATAAAAGCATAAGGTCATTAGTTTGGCTGCTGCTAAATTACAAAAGAATCAAGTAATCCAGAAAATAATCATGTATTGGTATGCAATTCTAATGCTGGTACCAAAGAGTCTAAATAAATATGTCAAATAAATAATTAAAAACAACTAACTAAATAAATAAATGTTGGGGTTTGAGACCCTGGGCAAATCACTTAACTTCTTACACCATTGAAGAAAATCCCTTGGATATATTTATAAATAAAAGACTGGTTATAAGGTACACAATGGGACACTGCCTGCTGAGATTCCAGTTCCTTAAAATATTTCAATGGGACACTGCCTGCTGAGATTCCAGTTCCTTAAAATATTTCAATTAGGGACTTTAGAGATTACCTAGTCCAATTCTTTCATTCTGAAGATAAGGCAGCTAGGTGGCACAATGGATAGAACATAACCTTGGAGTCAGGAAGATGGGAGTTTAAATCCAGCCTCACACTTGCTACTTACTTACTAGCTGTGTGATTTTGGGCAGGTGACATAACCCTGATTGCCTCCCATCCAGGGACATCTCCAGTCATCCTGATGACTTAGTACAGCAGCCCCTCACTCAAATCCAAATAATGTGCTTATCATGACATCACCTCCCTGATATTGTGGTCTTCTTCAAAAATGAAGGACAAACATTATTATAAGGAAACTAAAGTTTAGAGCACTGGCCCTGGAGTCAGGAGTACCTGAGTTCAAATCCAGTCTCAGACACTTAATAATAATTTACCTAGCTGTGTGGCCTTGGGCAAGCTACTTAACCCCATTGCCTTGCAAAAACAAAACAAAACAAAACAAAACACAAAAAACAAAAACTGAAGTTTAGAGAAGCAACTTGCCCAAGGTCATTGAATGAGACAGTGGCAGGCTACTCAGTCATTGTTGCTGTCATGCTAAAAATCCATACAATTAAGAAATCTGAAGAGGAAGAAGAAATAAAATCAATATTTGGTTGATGTCACTTCTTAGGTGATTAAAAAAAATAGCCCTGGATGAACAATAGGAACTTATTCTAATATAGTAATTTTATAAACATTCTAATAGTTATTTTATAATTTCAAGATGGAAACAGTAGCCATATTTAAAAATAAAATGAAATAGGTTTGTATTACTTAGGGTACTGGCATTAAGAATCAAATGAGAAAACTGTGGTTGCTTTCCATTCTCCCCCAGGCTCCAGAATTGTAAATATTTCATCATGAGATAGCTATAAAATGTCACTCACTCAAGTTCTCTAGGAGATGTTTGCAGTCATCAGTAGCAACATCATGCACAGTCCGATTGCACTTATCTCTCTTTTCAGCCTCAAGTCCACCATGGCTACATAAAATTTCTAGGCAATTCTGTAATGATAAGAGCTCAATTACTTGCTAGACTAATGAAATTAGCTTAAGTTATGTTCCCAAGAGAAATGTTATTTGCTTGCTGGAAGTCACCCTGGCAATCTTTCATTGCTAGCTTCCAAAATATGCCGAATAAGTCAGTGTCAACAAAGGCTGATGGTGAGGAGGCAAGGAGTACTTCATTGGGATGCGAATTTCACAAGAAAAGTCTTTCAGGTTTCAAGTGATTAAAAAAAAATTAAGTGAGAATGCTTAACAATTTATTTATGAGAAAACTTTAGTGAAGAAAGCAACTAAAAATTCCTGGCAAAACGCTCTGTTTTGCAGTACTATAGCAATACAAAGTCAAAGGCTGGTGGCAGAAGCATACACCTTTACTTGCCACTCTCCCTGCCACCCAACTTGTGATGGCTCTCTATACAACTGTTATAAAAATATCTACACTTGTCAGACAAAATTTAGGAATATTCTGCTTCACATTTGCTTTCCTTCTGAAAGCTACGAAAGCCTGGAAACAAAAGACCTCTCTTGTACTTGAGAATACATTGGATTTGTCTTACTGAATTGATTGTGCTTCTCCCATCACTTATAAGAATATTCTCTCTATACTACTACGTTCAGTAGCTTTAGTTATGTGTAACTCTTCATAACCCTGTTTGGGGTTTTGCTGGCAAATAATGGGGATGATATGCCATTTCCTTCTCCAGCTCATTTTACAGATGAGGAAACTGAAACCAACATGGTTAAGTGACTTGCCCAGGGTCACACAACTAGTAAATATCTGAGGCCAGATTTGAACTCAGAAAGATGGGCTGATTCCAATCTCCACATTTTATCCACTGTATCATCTAGCTGCCCAAAGATGCTAGATTGGTTTACCATTTTGTTTTTCCAACTCATTTTACATTGAGAAAACTGGAGCAATCAAGGTAAAATGACTTACCCAGGATCACACAGGTAGGCCAGTTTTGAATTCAGGTCTCACTAACTCAGGCCTGTAACTATATTCACTGTGCCACCTAACTGCCAATTTTTATATGGTAGCTGCTTAATTAACATTCAAGGCTGAAGATAGTCCTGAATGGTGTCCTTTGAAAATGCAAGCAGAGAGAATGGAAGATTAATTTCTATGAGGACCTTCACATGTTTGAATTCCAAAGTGGTAAACCATTTTTATAAAATTTTAGCAGATCAAAGACATCTCATTAGACATTTAAAATTAGTTAATGAGAGATAAGTATTTTGATCTCTCCTGAGTGGTAGGTGTCTCCCAACTAGAGTTATATTTTATCTGTTCTTTTATTTGTCTTTTATTTAAATGTTGTCTTCCTCATTAGAAATTAAATTATTTGAGGGCAGGGGCTGTATCCCGAGAGCTTACTTTAATATCTGGCATATAATAAGTTGCTTGTTAATTTATTTTGGTCATATACAGCTTAAAAAGTCAGTGGTAGAGAGGGAAATTTGCATCCAAATTTCAAAAACTATTATTGTCATAGACTATTATCTACCAAATGTTATGTTTAGCCATGTCCAACTCTTCATGACTTCAATTCATGTCTTCTTAACAAGGTAACTAAAGTGTCTTGCATTTCCTTCTCCAGTTCATTTTAAAAAATGAAGAAACTAAGACCAACATGGTTTAGTGAGCTGCCCAGGTCATGTAGTTAGCAAGTGTCTAAAACTAGATTTGAACTCAGGAAGATGAATCTTCCTGACTCCAGAACTGATACTCTATTCACTCACATCACCTACCTGCTGCCCTTTGGTTGGAAAAAGAGGATTTGGGTTCAAATTCTGGTTCTAGTAGAGCATAAGAGACGAGGTCAAACATGTTCAAGTTGATAAGCCTATTGCTATATAAAGTGATGCAGAATAAGGAAAGCACATTCAGAAGTTTAATATTGCACCAAGACAATGGAGAGAAACTAGGAAGGTCTTGGAGTTTTTCTCAGTCTCTCTCTGAAACAATTTTAAATGAAGTCTCTAAGCAGACCCTAAAGTGACAGAACCTATCAAAAGACAGAGTGAAACAACTTTTCAGCAAGATATCTTGGAAGCTCTTTAGGAAGGGTAAAAGAGGAGTACAGCTCCATCTAGGCAGGGAAACCAGGAAGTCAAACAAAGGCTTTTAGCCACAGTGTAGCTTGAAAATCAAATCACCTGGGTCTAGACTCAGCAGGCCAGTGGTACAAAAGGCCAGCAGTGAGGGTCAGAGCCCCAGTGTGAAAGGCATACTTCCAATCCTGGAACACTAGTACAACAGGCAGGACTGGATCTGGTTACTCTGATGCGGGGAACAAGCCATGTGACCTGAGAATCCAGTACGGGAAGCCAGGGAACAAACCCCTGGTCCCCAGCACAAAAAGCTTGGGACTATGCTCTTGTTGCTTCAGGAGCAGAGCTCAACTTTTAAAATCCCCAAAAGAATGCTAACCATAGAAAACTACTATGAAAGATCAAGATACCGTCTCAAAAGAGGAAAGCAGTAACAAAATGTTTACATGTAAAAACTTCAAAGGGGATTATGAATTGGTCTCAAATTCAAAAAGTTCTCTTGGAAGAACTCAAAAAGAATTTTAAAAACCAAAGAAGAGGACAAAAATTAAGAAAAGAATTGAAAGTCATGCAGGGGGGCGGCTAGGTGGCACAGTAGATAAAGCACTGACCCTGGAGTCAGGAGTACTGAACAGGGTTCAAATCCGGTCTCAGACACTTAATAATTACCTAGCTGTGTGGCCTTGGGCAAGCCACTTAACCCCATTTGCCTTGCAAAAAAAAAAAAAAGTCATTCAGGGAAATTATGTAAAATTGCAAAAAGAAACACAAAACTTGACTGAAGAAAACACTACCATTAAAGTAGAATTGCACAAATTGGGAAAAAAACACAACTCCTTTAAACATAGAATTCCCTAGAAAAGGGAACACAAAAGCTAATTGAAGAATATAAAACTTTAAAAATTAAAACCGAAGTAGAAAGCAATGACTCTATGAAAAACATCAATAATCCATTAAACAAAACCAAAAGACTGGAAAAATAGAAGAGAATGTAATTTTAGGAAAAATAACATTCTCTTCTATTTTGGAGAATTTGGAGAAAAAAACTCATGACCTATTGGTCTACCTGAGAGACATAAGTTAAAAAAAGACCCTGGCAATGCCTTTCAGGAAATGATCAAGGAAAATTTGATATCCTTAATATCCTAGAAGGTTAAAAAAATAGTCCTTGAAAGAATCCACTGCAGAAAGAAAACCCAAAATAAAAAGTCCAAGGAATATTGTAGCCAAATAGAAGAATTGTCAATGAAAGGAGAAAATAGTGTAAACAGCTAAACAGAAATAATTCTTATATCAAGGAACCACAGTTAGGAGTGGTAGGATTTAGCAACTTCAACATTAAAGGATGAGAGGACTTAGAGCATGATATTCCAGAGGGCTAGGGAGCTTGGATTACAAACAAGAATCAGGTATCCTGCAAAATTCAGCATATTCTTTCGGGGGGGGGGGGGGGAATGGACTTTCAATGAAATAAAGGCATTTTCAACCTTACCTGATAAAAAGACCAGAACTGAACAGATAATTTGATCTTCAAATGCAAGACTTAAGAGATGCAAAAAAAAAAGGTAAACAACAAAAAAAAATTGCTTGTCTATAAGACTAAAAGCAATTCTTTAGAACTGATTTCTCTTAGGGTATAAGACAAGTATAAAACAAGACATGAGAAAAAGGAGTACTGGGAGAAGTGGGAGGGGGCAGAAGAGGGCAAATAGCATTACAAGAAGAGGTACAAAGGACCTATTACAGTAGAGGAAAAGAAGGGAGGGTGTGAGCATTGAATACATCTTATTTTTGAAAGATTTGGCTCTCTTTGAAGATAAATATACAGTTTTATACTACTGGACAGGAAAGTAAGAGGGGAAAGGGAAAGAAAAGGCAATACAGAATTAATAATCATAACTGTGGATGTGAATGAGATGAATTCTTTCATAAAATGGAAGTGGAAAACAGAGTGGATTAAAAACAAGAATCCCACAAAGAATTGTTTACAAGAAACACATCTGAAGTGGACTGAGCAGCAGCCCTGGAGTCAGGAGTGCCTGAGTTCAAATCCAGTCTCAGACACTTAATAATTACCTAGTGTGTGGCCTTGGGCAAGCCACTTAACCCCATTGCCTTGCAAAAAAAAAAAAGCTAAAAGGGACAAGGAAGGAAACTATAAAAGATACCAAGGGAAATGAAGTTGTATCAATAATGAATGCAGGCACCAAATGGTATAAGAATCCAATACTTGAGGGAAAACTAAATGAATTACAGGAAGACACAGAGAACAAAACTATATTCGTGAGGGACCTCAACCTCCCTCTCAGAATTAGATAAATCTAAGCACAAAATAAACAAGAAGAAATTGAGGTGAATAGAATTTTAGAAAAGTTAGATAAGATAGACCTCTAGAAAATATTGCTTGAGGACACCAGTATCAAATAACAAATCATAAAAAATTCAACAATTACATCCAAGACAACAATGACAATGAGACATCATACCCAAACAACTTGGTTGCAGTCAAAGAAGATTGTAGGGGAAATTTTATATCTTTAATGCTTACAATGAATAAAACAGAGAAAGGAAATCAGAACTGAGCATGCAACTAAAAAAAGGTAGGAAAGAACAAATGAAAAATTCCTAATTAAAAACCAAAATAGAAATTCTGAAAATCAAGAGAAGTTTAATAAAACTGAAAGAAAGAAAACTTTTCAGCTAATAAATAAAATTAAGAGTTGCTTTTATGAAAAAAAGAACCAATAAAATAGAAAAGCCTTTGACTAATTTGATTTAAAAAAAAAGAAAACCAATCAAAAGAGAAAAGAGTGAATTCACCAATGAGGAAGAACTTAAAATAATACTTCAGAACCATTTTGCCAATAAATTTGATAATATAAGTGAAATGGATGAATATTTATAAAAGTATAAATTGTCCAGATTAACAGAAGAGGAATTAAAAGACTTAAAATAATTCCATTTCATAAAAAATAAATTGAGTAAGCCTTCTATATATATATTTGATTCTTTAAATGTTTGCTAGAATTAACTTGCAAATCCATCTGATCATGGAGATTTTTTCCTCATGGAGTTCTTTGGAGGCAATAACCATAGACTCAATTTAAAATAAAATATTAGCTAAGACACTACTGCAAGTTATCACTAGGAAAAGACACTGTGATCAATAAGGTAGGATTTATTCCAGGTATGCATACCTGAGTCTATGGTTGTTGCCTCTACATAAGGTAATGTAAAGTTCTAGAATAGATAGGGTTCTAGAATATGGTAAGGTTCTAGAATAGAAGAGCAATGAAACAATAACAACAGTACATCTTAGTTTATCAGTGATTTGGCAGATTGTGTGGAAAGAAGACAAAAAAAAACCTTGTGAGGTCTCCTAGGAAGCTGCTCTAGCAATTTAGGTGGTGAAAGGTTGATCTAAGTTGGTTCAATTCAATATGCTAAGTATTTATTAAATGTCTACTATGTGTCAATACTATTCTAAGTGCTAAGGATACAAAGACAAAAAGAAATCAAATAACAATGGTCCATACTATCAGCAACTCTGCATCCTATTTGGAGATAAAAGATAGAAAAAAAAGATCAAGAATGGAAAGGGAGAAGTGAGTTCAAATATATTGTGAGGGAATCATAAGGACATTTGGAGGCAAACCTGAATGTAAAGGATAAAAGAAAGAGAAAAGTCACATGATACAATGCTGTAGTACAGTAGAAACAGCATCGGCTATGGAATCAGGAAATCTGGATTTGTATCCTGTTTCCATCACATACTAGTAGTATCAATTTTGCAATGCATTTCATCTTTTCCTATTTGGAAGCATTTTTTAAAACACCTAATACCACATCTGTTAGGTACTAGGGATGTAAAAATGAAATAATTAAATGCTCTTAAGGAGCTTACATTCTACTGGGGGAGACAGTATGTATATAAGTATATACAAAAATGTATGCACAATAAACATGTGGCAATTTTCTTTTAGGAGATGATTCCAGTAGCTGGAAGAATCAGGGAAAATTTCATATAGAAGATACTACTTAATGCTACTTTTCAGGGAAATTAGGACATCTAAGAGAGGGAGATGAGGAAGGAGGTAGTGCATTCTACACAGAGAACCTCTACACAGTTTCCATATCTACAGAATCCAAAAATCTATATTGACAGCTTTTTAGAGCTAGGGAAACAAAACCTTAGATACATCTAGTCCTAGCCTTTGACTTTTCAGAAAAGCAAACTGGTATGCAATGAAGTAAAAAATAGTTAAGTAGTAGCAGAGCTACTCAAACTCAAGTCTCCAGAACCTTAGTATAGCTATCTTTCTTCTATATCACACTATTTATACTTACAGAATTAAAAGAACTGAAATAACTAATGTAAATCATTTTGTAGGGTACTCTAAGAAGGCCAATTATTATCAGTCTTTCAAGGCTTTTAACTTGGAAGGCTGGAAAAAAACAAGGACACTTCTGGAAGAAAGCTGTAAGTTTGGGTAGAGCTATGTATACCTCTGAAGAAACAACTGGCTAAGCCTAGAATTCTCTCTAGACAATTGGAAATGTATTTTGGGAGCATGAGTCATTTTAGTTCTAGAGATAAAGATCTGACACTCATTAGCATTGAGCAGCTAATCAAAACCTCAAGTGTGGAAAAAGGAGTGATAGGAGGAAGAGTATCCTCTGTGGCACACTGAATAAGGAAGTCAGAGAAAGAAGAGCAAAATATGTTCAGAGATGGGGAAATCTTAAAAATTATTTAAAGCTAAAAAAAGAGAATTTAGAAGAGTATGTGAGCAATAGAGACAAGTGGTGAATGAAGAAGGAAGAATGAAAGCAAGAAAATAAGGAGCTATTCAGTGCTTACTATCTGCCAAACCTGTGCTAGATGCTTTACAAATATTATCTCTTTTGATCCCCAAAACAGCTCTGGGAGATAGTGCTACTTTTATACTCATCTTTACAGTAAAGGAAACAGAAACAGGCAAAGGTTAAGTGACTTACCCAGAGTCACACAGCTAGTAGTTGCTTAGGAACTAAATTGACTTCATTTCTTCCTAATGCCAAGATCATTGTTCTACCTAATATGTTTCTGAAGCACTAGAAGACTGAGAATGAGAAGATGTGAGAATTTGGCAAAATGGAATCTTGAGAACTCTAATCTATGGTTCAACATCAGGAAACATGCAAATCAGAAGGTAGAAGTCATACTATAACTTCCTCAAGGGAGAAATTAAAACTCTAAAGTATCTGTTCAATATCTGCTTCTTTTACTACAAGTGATATAACAGAGTACTGATAATTAAACATATAATCACACAGCTATGCCTCCTTTCCCTTTATGTTGAATAACTGAAAATGGGGTGGACGCAATCTCTATACAACAGATATTAGGAGAGTACTCCTATTACCAAACAATCTGCTATCTGATATATTCATAGCTTTACCCCAAGAAAAGCTAATGATGGCTTTAAAAAGAGGAGAGGAGAATAACCAGACTACATCACCTTAAAATCTGGTTCTTGGATTTACAGCATAAGACCTGATGAATATGAAAGAACACATAATGTTTTCAATTTGCTGTACTATTCTATTAAAATATTCTAGCTATGACTAGTCAGAAAGGTAAGATATTTAATTTTTCCAAGAGGAGAGGGACTTTGTTCTAGATAAAATTTTCTTGAGCTGATGAAGCTTCCTTACTTCAACTCAGTCAAAATTTTTTCTTAAGGGGGTAGTGTGTTTGTACTTTCCCTTTAATGGTAAAATAAACATGGAAGGCAGTGAGAATCCATGGAAATAGTCATGAAAAGAACCAAAGTTTTAGCTCCAGCTCTGCCACTATCTCAGGCAAGTTAGAACCTTATTGGACTTTAGCTTTTCATTTGTGAAATGATCACCAAGGTTCTTGCCAACTCTGAAATTTTATGATGCTTCAAACTTTTATGCTTTATGACCTTCAAATTCTTCCATTTATACCCCCCCTTTCTCTCACACATGTTACATAGCTATTATAAGGTAGATGTGTTTTATGATCTCAAGTATTTAAATTCATTGTTCTGAGAAAGGGCTCATAAGTTCAGCTGACTCTGAAATAGTTTTAGGACATCCTGTACTCCCCCCAAAAGAATAAGAATCCCTGTTGTTGAAGGAAGAATATTTCAGAGTAAAAGAATTATTATGTATTACTATCTGAAGGTTTATGCAATGCTAAATAGGAACGTAGATGGCACAATGGATGGAGTACAGGAAGAGAGGTCAAAAAGATTCATCTTTGCGAGATCAAATCTAGCCTCAGACTCTTACTAGCTGTCTGGCTGGACAAATCTCTCAATTCTGCTTGCCTCAGTTTCCTCATCTGTAAAATGAACTGGAGAAAGAAATGACATATCATCCCAGAATCTCTATCAAGAAACCACCAAATAAGGTCATAAAGAGTTGTACCCAACTGAAACTACTAAACAACAACAATAGTTTTAAAATTTTGCCTCCAAAACTACATATATAGTAACCCTCTAAAGAAGAAGCACACATGGACTTGTGGAAAATGCCTCATGGGGATAGAACTGATCATCATTATTGAATAAATGTGTATTTGCATACTAATTTTCTCTCCTGTAAAATCTTCACTTGAATCTTCTGACATTTACACAATTGAATTATTGTACATTCAACTTTGGGGGCATTTACTATGTACCATTTTTAAGACTTTGATCTTAAACAATGACTAAGGCTGCAAATAACACCTTAACCTAAAGCACTGCTTTTCTTTCAAATTGATCATAGGACTTCCTCTAATAACACCAATTCAATTGGAAAGAGAGATCATTTGCATTTTTACAGGATCCCAATAAAGGTATGTAACACAACCAGGGAGTTATGGAATAAGAAGGAAAGAAAATACAAGCCTCCAACCTAAGTGGAATCTTTCTATTTGGCCACAAACTAAAAACCAACCCCAGTCTGATTTGGATATCTTTCCCCCATGTTATGAGCATTAGGAAATATTTCCAAATAACCCACACATTTCCTACTAAAATCTCTACCCACAAATTCCAAGAAGAGGAGGAGATTTAAGGAATGACTCTGCTTCTTATTTCCTTTCCTTCATGCTCCAGTCCCCAATAAAGGTCTTTTGAATGTCAAGGGAACTTTTCTTTAATTCCTAAGAGTAATCTGCAAAAACCCCTCTCTATCAATATAAACATGTAGAAATATTTTATCCCCAACAAATCATTTGAGAAGAAGCTGCATTAAAGGAACACACCTTAAGGCCTTTTGATGCAGCTATATGGGCAGCAGTCCAGCCTTCTTTGTCAGCATGGTTGATGAGATCTGTAGGAACAACAGGCTTGGCTCTACAGTTGGAATTCTCCTCTCTGCAATCCAAGTCAAAAAAGCCTGAATCTGGCTCCATATCACTCATAAGGTTTCCATTATTAGGTACCCCATAGTACATAAGGAGCTTCAGGCCGTCCACATTACCAGAATCCACAGCAGCATGAATTGGGGTCCAACCATCCTGAAAATAAAAATTCAAGGTGGGGAAAATTTATAAAATAGTCTACTATATTATTTATCCAAGTCCCGTTCCAAGTTCATCTTTAATGAGCTTTTAGGATGTGTTTGTAAGCTAGAAAAGTATGAGTTCCAATCATGTCTAGCAGGATGGGCTGAAGTGATTTGGCCTTAGTTAGTTATGTTTCCCATTTTGCCATGATAAAAATTGTCTCCCATTTTTCCACTTCAGACAAAGAAGTCTATTAGAGAACAACCAGATGAGCAATGGCTAGTATCAAAAACATTTCCAAATGAGAACACAATCAGAGCAATAGGATGCTGAAAGGACTGGAAACAGTGCAACCTAAGAAGTTGAAGAATTGTGGAAGTTTAGGTTGAACAAATGATAGTGTTCATATGTAGAAGGGGTATCCTGATAGCTATTTTCAAGTATTTGAAGGATAGTTAAGAAGGATTTGGCTGATATATTTTGCCCCAGAAGGCAAGATAACTAAGAACAATGAATGGAAGCTGCAAGCTGCTTTTAGCATAAAGGAAAAATCCTACAAGAATGAGAGCCCTACACAATTGGTATGAGTTGCTGGAATAGGGAGTGAGTTCCCCGTCTCTGAATGATTTCCAGCAAATTTCTGTTCATTTATAGGTTAGATTTGATAAGCCCCTTCTGAAAACCCCTTCTAAAATTCTAAAATTTATTCACAATATCTTGCTATTATTTAGAATACAAGAATAACTTGTATTCTTTGAGAAAAGAAACTATCTTTTTTTTAAGGGTTTTTTTTGCAAGGCAATGCGGTTAAGTGGTTTGCCCAAGACCACACAGCTAGGTAATTATTAAGTATCTGAGGCCAGATTTGAACTCAGGCACTCCTGACTCCAAGGTCACCTAGGTGCCACTTAGCTGTCCCTAGAAACTATCTTTTTTTAAAAAAAATAGCTATCACCTAATAGAGTAGGTGATTAATAAATTGAATAAAAAAACTGAAAATGGATGTTTTTACCTCTCCCTGTTCTTTTAGCTGCTAATCCTAGATGAAGTCAGTAGATAAGAAAAGACCAAAGCTAGAGGGGAACTCAGTAAATGAGTCAACATTCTTCATGTTCCAGGTAAGTTAATAACATCATGATTCGGTCTTTGTCAAGTTGCTAATACTGTTCTCAGCAGTGAGGCACAAGGCAAAGAGCCTATCCCTGACAACTAGAATGACATGGTCTCAAAGCCTACACTTAGGGCAATGTGAACAATAGCAAATTCTTTCTCCTCATCAATTTATAAGATGTAGATAATATGAGCATTATCTACCCCAGAAGCAAGTTGTTATATGAATGAAATAATGTATGCCAAGTGCTTTGTAAGCCCTCAAGATTTATAGAGAGATAAGCTATTATTTTTTTTGGTGGTGGGGGGGAAGAGGTTATTAACATTTCTTTCAAAAAGTTAGTGTTAGCTCTTTCTTGGATTACTTTATTGAAGGTAAGCAACTGCTCCTAGAAAAATATCTCATCTTCCAATCTCCTTTAATATGTCCTTATATTAAAAGGCTAAAGTAAGACTTAATTACTCCTCTCAGTCCCATGATTTGCACTATTTTATCAATCTGTATGCTTCAGATTCTTTACCCTCAAGGTGCCCCACACTATTGATATCTTAAATGATTTATCCCCTGCTCTCCAAAACTAAGAAAGCTTGATAATGCATTATTTTCATATAATCATCCTATAGTTCATTTACTTTCATTTCTAAATCAGAATTAAGGGGCAGTTAGGTGATGCAGCAGGCAAAGCAGTTTTTTTGTGGGTCATTTTTCAGTTATGTTTAACTTTTTAAAATTTTTCTTGGCAAAGAGACTGGAATGAGGCAAACAGGGTTAAGTGACTTGCCCAGGGTCATACAATTAATAGAGAGAGTGCCAGGTATGAAATAAAAAGACTCATCTTTCTGAGTTCTGTTTGCCTCAGTTTCTCATCTGTAAAACTAGTTGGAGGAGGAAACAGCAAACCACTCTAGTACCTCTATCAAGGAAAACCCAATATGGGGTCATGGACCGAAATGAGTGAATAACAACAACCTCCTGAACTAACCATTATAGACTAAATTACAAAAGGAAAATAATTAAATGAAGTCACCAAAATTCTAAAAATGTAAATGCAAAAAATTCTATTGAAAGAAATCTACAGAATATGTGAACTGAAATGGTCAGCTCAGCCCTAACATCTCTCCTTAGCATCACCTGCTTCCCATTAGCTTAGATGATTTCATAAAATCACTTTGGATTTTTCTTTATTCCTCATTTGTTACATTCAATCAAATATCAAGACCTGTTCATTCTACTTCTAATGTTTTATATCTGCTTCACCTGTACTAATAGAATAGTTTCCTAATTAGGTTCCCTTTCTTTAATTCATCCTTCACAAATACCTTTGCCAAAATATATGTATATGATGAACATCATAGAATCATAGATTGAGAGCTGGAAGGAATATGAGAAACCACTGAATCCAATTCTCTCATTTTAAAGATAAGGAAGATGAAGCCCAGAGAGAATAAATAAGTTGCTCAGGATCACATGTATCTGAAACAGGATTTGAATCCAAATCTTCTCAACTCTCCATCTAGGGCCCTAGTCATGCCATATCAAACCCTTAGGGTTCATGAACAAAATCCCTAAGCTAATGTTGAAAAAAAGTTTTTTAGTCTCTTTCCCATCAACAATTGTAACCACATTTCACACTTTGTGTACTCTTCATTCCAGTAATAGTGAACTCCTCTTCCCTTTGGACATACAGGTAAGTTATCTCTTATACCTAGAAATCACTCTCCCCCCCCCTTTTCTATCTTTTATTCCCTAAAGTTTCAGCTCAGACCAGCTCCTTCATGATATCTTCCCTGATTCCCCCAGCTGAAGGGGTTCTGACCTTCACTGAATTTTTTTTTAGGACAATTAACAATAACAACCAAGAACACTTCTCTATGTATCTCTTCTTTGCCTCTATTATATTTTACCTTTTTCATATTTAGTTGTCTAGACTGTAAATTTCATTAAAGGGGTAGGAGAGGTATTATTGGTCTTTGTGCATATTGCCTGCTCATAGAATATAAATAAATATTTTCTGCATTGAATTAGTATGGTATAACGACATTTTTTAGCACTAAGTTTCCCAAGACACATTATGACACTCTTGATAAAGGGGAGCAGTGGTACAACTCAAAAAGTTTTATAAAATCCTCCCAGGGACAGCTAGGTAATGCAGAGGATAGAATGCCATGGCCTGGTGTCAGAGAGAACTCAATTCAAATCAACCTGGGACATTCACTATCTACATCAACCCTGGGCAAATCATTTAACTTCTATTTGCCTCAATTGTCTCATCTGCAAAATGAGAATAATTATAACATTCCTCTTATTATTAGGAAAGAAATCTGATGTAAATGAGAATTGTTTTTTATTATTAAATAATAGTAATAATAATTTTTACTTACACTGGTTTTTACATTTCGTTCTGTTCCAGCTTCCAACAACAGTTTAATACATTCATTATTTCCATTTTTACAGGCCAGGTATAGAGGTGTTTGTCCTCCTTCAGCAGCATGGTTAATGTCAGCATGATATGCAATTAGTAATTCTGCACACCTAAACATGAAAGTGAAATGAAAAAAAATTCTGTCTTTGAAAGCAAATGCATTATATGGTAAGGGTATTAAAATGAAAAAAGCAATGTCAAGTAATGGTGTACTAAAATGTATTCATTATTAATATGATGCTTATGGTCTGATATGCTATATGGTCAAATTTATTTTACAAGTTAATAGGCACACAATAGTTACAAATAAAAATAAAACTGGGGAATATACCTTATTTAGGCTGAGGAAAAATCTCAAACAAAAAATCATTTAGAGTCATGAAAATAAAAAAAATAAGCTGTGAAATTAGCAATTTTAATAAAATATGACAACCTAGCCCAAAACTTTAGGATCGTAGCTTTTTTTGCATTTAAAAATATTTAAAATAGTAGTTTTTGGAAGAATAAATCTTTTTATGTTTAATTTATAATTGTTATGTGAAATCGTTCCAGTTTGTAATTCAAAAGAGTAAAGCCTCTACGAAGTCAATGTGCTGATTATATCATATGAGAGATGAGGATGAGGGACAAAGAGTGATACCACATAACTCCACTATAAAAGGGAGAGAAAAGAGATTTGCTCTATCAAGAGGAAGGTTGAGTTCTCTGAATCAAGAAGGAATAAGACTGTAAATTCTAGATGGAAGGTGAAAATACATTTAATCTTCTTACTACACCTCTGTCTCCTGCTGAAACCCTTTACTTGGCACTGTTTAGTTTATTAAGTTTTGCCATGTAAAGAGGTTTAGTATCTTATTATTCTAAATGTATTTATTTCCCCAATACAATGGGGTGTGTACTTTGAGTCTTAAATATAACTGCACCAAGACTATTGTGCATAGGTCTTATCATGGGTCACCTGGAGGTAGAAACTAGAGGTAAGAACATAATAGGGAGATTAGAAAGTCCCAATGAGGACACAAAACTCTAGCTTCCTTCCATACATGGATCGTGGTCTTTTTGTAGATCTTCCCAATTTTTAGAAAATTTTCCCCTTTGGAAACTGCTTTCTACCTCCATGCCCTGCTGTATCCCCCTTCTGTAGAATGTAAAATCTGAAGGAACCATTTCAGTTTCTGTTTCTCAGAGATCTAGAAGTATCTTGCAAATAGTAGGAACTTAATAAATGTTAAATTGAATTGAATTTTTATACCCCCAAAAGCACTTTCTCTGCAACCGATTTTCAAAGTCTCTTTGAAGATAATTATATTAGGCAGGTTGTATTAGAAGGTTGAAAAATGACTAAAGATATAATGCCAAGGAACCATCTTTTGAAATTTTCCTGCTTAATTAATTATATACATATATATATATTAAATAAGAATTTATGTATCAAAATTTCAAGTTCCATAAATAAAAAGGTTCTAAAGTAATCTTTATTAAACTTAAAGGACAAAAAATATTCATGTTTCCTTTATTTCTCATAATGACCATCAGCTTTACAGTCATCATATACAGAGAAAGCTGGGTAAATAATTGTATTCTATTTTCAACATGAAAATATTGTACCCTAAATTATACCAGTTATTCAGATGACCTAATAATCTTACAGAGGCAAGCACTCCTAAGGTCATATGTATTTTGAGGAATTCATAATTATTGCTTCTGGCTTTATGTTGACCCCTTTCAGAAAAGTCAAGTTCCTGTTTCATGGTTTAAAAATAAAAACTCAAAACAGGATGAATAGTTGGGATGTAATTCTGAGTAAAATATCTGTTACCATAAGTGCTCTTCAACTGCTACAACATAATCACAAATGCTTTAAAGGTCAAGATCAGTGCAAATAAATATTTGTTTTCCTTTAAAAAATAATAATACTGCAAGTGATTTTTTATTCTGATGGGTCCCTTCAACACTTTATAGTGAGCACTACAAAATGGAATATGCTAACATAAAATATCTAAGGTAGCTATGGCTCTAGAAATGTCTAATTCATGTTAAATGTTGAACTAGGATGTCTATGTGTTCAAATATTGCAGTAGAAGAAGTTTTGGTTCCTTTGGGTTTATTTCTTTGCATTTAAGCCCTCATTCACTTAACATATTTGTTTGGTATTGACTTACATTTGGCTGGAACTCAAATGTGTAAGTAAATTGAAGGATGGGGCTCTTTTCATAAAAGAGAGAAATCTTAGAATATCACTTACTTGAAATGTCCCTGAGCAGCTGCTGAACACAAGGGTGTGAAGCCATTTTTATCAGCAGTATTAACTTGTGCTTCTGCATTCAGCAGCAATCTCACACAGTCTAAAGATTTTAACAGAAAACTACTTTAATGCCTCTAATTTGGAAGTTATGAAAAAATACACCCCCCCCCAATGATATCCATGCTAAGGATATTTTCTAAAACCCACAGGTCCTGTGGATGAGCTGTTAGTTTGATAGACATGTCATGATGGATTTCTCATAACCTACATAGAAGTAGCTTCAAGGAACACTCAAATTCTCTTTCCCAATGTGACAACACAATTGAGCATTAAATCAAAATGGGAATGTTCTGTTTAAGTCTAAAACAATGCCCTCTGGTTTTAATTACTTTTCTTGATGTTATGATAATAGTTGAAAATACCAGGGCTCACAAAAAAGGGCTCAAGTAACTCTGCCTTCCCCTTCCCTACTTTGTACCCTCATTTAGACATATTTTTCTGGTTGTTTTGAGAAGGGTTAGATATAGACAGTTGGCACATAAATTGAAGTCATCCTTTCACATTGTGGCTTAATAGATCTTATCACAATCAACTCATTGAAAACCTCTTCACTAAGAATAAGTATTATGCATCATTATGTATTGTGGCATTCCTTGAAGTATTTGATATTTATCTTGAAATCATTTGGAGTTGCTTCTGATTTTTAATTTATATCGTGCTTTATTTCCCCACCAGTCAATAAGTTTCCTAAAGTCAGAGACTAGTTTCTTAAATTTCTGACTCCCTCTAACTCCTAGAAGAGCACACTACACTGAGTGAACATCTCCACTTGTTGCCGCATGTATATTCTATCTCAAAATGCATGCCTTCTCCTCAGGGAGGGAGACGGTGATCGAGGGAGGGAATTTTGAACTCAAAAATTATAAAAAACAAATGTTAAAATTGTTTTTAAGTGTAATTGAGGAAAAATAAAATAAAAACATTCTTTAAATAAATAAATACTTGTTGACTATTGAATTTCAACCAAGCTCTTGGCACTGTTAAAATAGTTCAGCATCAGAAGTCAGCATGATTTTATCAGTGGAAATGATACTAAAGAAGGATTAATATCTACTTTGCCACCATACTCTAAGAACCTGGGGCCTTGCCATCTGACTTGTAGTTGGAACCATCTTTATGTGTTTTCTTCTTAACAGAGACTGTCCTGCCTTTCTACTTCTATCACTAGCATGTAGTTCAGTACTTTGCACATTGTAAAAGCTGTTTTAGTTATTTTATTCATAACAAGAAAAACTAAAAGTACTTACTAAGTATCATCTGGGTCAGGTATAACTAAAAAGCCAGGTGTTTTGCTCCTCTAGTCTAAAGCTCTGATTCAAAACAATACTCTTATTTTGGGAAGTCTCTTAGAGGAGCTCTAATATTATCAAAAAATGCTCTCCTATTTGAATGTTTTAAAGTATCAGGGGGTAAAACTTAAAAAAAAACCTCCTAGTTATCTGAATTACACTGTAATCATCTAAACTATATAGTTAATGCTAATTTATACATCCATGAATGCTGCAGCAGTAACCATGATAACATAGTATGGTGTGATATACTTGACTATGGTCTTATTTTTAGAAAGAACAAAAATAATTCACAGATTTTATCACCATACCATTCTGACTAATTATCACATTCAATCCTCCTAAAAAACCCAAACATCTAATTAACTATCCCCTTTGCTAAGTTGCTCTAATACACCAGAACTAGAACCTTTTCTAACTTTTAAAAATGATATTATTTAATCAGAAGTTAGAGAGGGCCTAAAACCTTTGCTTTAGTACCCATCAATTGCTTGTTATGTTGAGCAATTTCTGGCTATTTATTCAAAGATATCATAGATGGAATGATTTATTGAACTAGAAATGTACTTTGCATTGACAAGTTTTTAAAGTTAGTCCTACAGAATTCATTGGTGTTGGGAATTAAGAGGACAGAACTTGTTTTTCCATTAACTGGCAAAAGGAAAGGTATTGGGAATAGACATACATATATATATATATATACATATATATGTATATATATATATATGAGTATATATATATATATATATATATATATACAAAGATATAGATCTATATTCAGTTTCTCTTCCACGGAAATTTGTTACAAGGATCAAAGATATAAATGTATGCTAAAATAACAAACGATAGTAGAAACAAAATATTCTTTTATATCTAAATTGTTCTATCCCTTTAGAGATGTGAATACCTGAGGGAAGTATTGAGATATCTCATTCTTTACCTGTATGTCCATTCTTAGCAGCAGAATACAAGGCAGAAGAGCCATCTTCACAGGAGTAATTAATGTCCAGTCCTTCTTCATTAAGCAGCATTGATAATAAAGTGACATTTCCCTGGGCAGCAGCTTGCTGAAGAAGGGTGGACCTGCCAGCCAGGGAGGCAGGACCACCACTCATTAGCAAAGGGGTTAGGGAGGGTGACCAGCCTGTGAGTTAAAGTGACCCAAGTTAGATGGGGAGGTGAAAGAAAATGAGTATTATCCTCTTCTCTTTTAATCACACAAATGTGCACACTCAACACACACCCACACCCACACCCACACACACACACACACACACCCAACAGGGGGATATACAATTTCTAACACTAATTGGTCTGTTAAGATTTATTTAGTCTCAATTGTTATTTCACTCCTTTTTTATCAGTCATGAATTTAATCTGCACACAGTGGTGATAGGTTATTTTTAGTTAAGAAAGTCTCAGTTTATTATTATCACAGGTTAATGTAATGAGCAATTTTAGAAAATATCACAGATACTAATTCTAAAATTCCTTTTCCAAATTCCAGTGCTAGTCAAATATGAAAAACAGAACATTTGTGTCTGTTCTATTTTTTAATTCAAGATTTTAAAGTGAGATTGAAGATATCAAAATATATTTATAATATAAAATGAAGGGCCTTTTTCTCTCTTTGCTTGAGCCCCTCACAGTAATCACAAAATGTGACATTTTCCAGCACCAAGCACTGCTAAGGACTTCGAATATATACCTTTAAATTCTCAGTTTGGAAATAAGATCTAAATAAAGTAGGAAATACACATGATCTACAACTTAAACATATATTCACTATACCTCAAAATATATAAGAATTATTTTGTCAGTTGATAACTATCTGGAAAAAGCTTAAGTTATCCAACAAAATAGGTCAGAATATAGAAAAGAGTTTTAATAGAAATTTTGAGAGTTATCTTAGTTAGATAGTCTTTATCAGTATTTCGCAGCCTTAGAAAAGAATTTGTTGAGTGTGTGAAGCCTGCTAATAATGCTATGGAAAACTTTCTGAACTCTTCCTTGGTCAAAAGGCTGTAAAAACAAAAAGGGAAAGTATAAATGCTTAATGTGAAACTATTATTTAGGAATTCTGTGCAAACTTCCAAATGAATAAATTTTACAGTTACTCTCCCAGAAAACTCATTGCACAACACCCCTAATGTGCATATGTATTTGCTATTTTCAAATATCTGACTGGAATTCCCTGACAAACTATAAAATATATTAGCAAATTTTATACTTCTGTTATAGTACATAAGAATAATGGTATGCCTATGTATGCAGACATTATAGCTATTTGGTTCTTACACTTGATTGGTTGATTTCACTAGCTCACAAGGTGAAATGTGTCTTTAAATTATTTCTATTTTCAAAAGAAAATTATTTTCCTTGCTAGAAAACATAAAGGAACAGAAGCCATATGTATAATTTAAGCTACTATATTGCTTCAAATTAAAATCTGGGTATTAATTTAGGTTCATTAATTATGTATGGCTTTAATCTTTAGTAGATTACAATGCCATACAGAACCCATGTATTTGTAAAATTAAATATTTATGAAAACCTTATAATCCTTTCTCCAGATAAATACTTTTAACTATTTTGATCCTCCAGAATTCTCTCCTTTATGGAATTATCTCATTATATTTCTTTAAACCATCAAAATTTAAATCAGGTAGATCTTTTACTGATTCACAAAAAAAATTACAGAGATGAAAGTTACACACTGGAGACATTAACTATGCAACAGGATATAAACAATAGCAAGGAATAGCTTGGCCCCAAACCAGATTCCTTGGACTGTCTCACTATAATCATCTTTAATAAACTATAAAAT
Source organism: Macrotis lagotis (assembly GCF_037893015.1). NCBI lineage: Eukaryota > Metazoa > Chordata > Mammalia > Peramelemorphia > Peramelidae > Macrotis > Macrotis lagotis. The sequence continues at coordinate 137,341,463 of NC_133664.1, read as the reverse complement.
TTAGTCCAAGTACTCTTGGATCTAATCCAAGGGATTTATGTTATAGAAGGTTGTTATGAACCTGAAGGCTCCTAGGGAGCACTAACATTACTTGATTTGCCTTTTACTTTAAAGCTAATCTTCTTTTGAACTACTACAAAATAAACATTTTAACAATGGCCTTTTAATGTAAACTACTCTTCTCCTTTCAGTTGTGGTTTCCTGAGAATAGAGTGCATTTCAAATGTAAGCATCAGAAAGATAAAAGTTTTTTTTTGTTTTGTTTTGTTTTTAAGCAGCAATGTTTTTCTTGAGTCTTTGTATAAATGAACAGTCTCACAATTAGCAGCCAGGCAGATTTGAAAGAGGAACATATTTTAATCATACTCTCTAATTGTTTTTAAAGGTAGAAGCACATTTTAAAGACCTTTTTACAAAGTAATTAAAAAATATGCAGGCTGACTATCATCATGTTTTAACATAAGGTGAAATTTCATACCTTAACTATGGTTTTTGAAAAAGTAGATAAATATTTAAGTATTTTAATGAAATCAATTGAAACATAATAGATGGAACCCTTCTAAAGAAAAGTGAAAGTCTTTTCCACAGAAAGTTTATTTTCCATTTAAAATTCCTATACATTGATAAAAATGGTAGGTTTTAACTGATTTGTAAATTATATCCAGGAAATGACAGAATAGGATATTTTAGTAGTGTTAGGAAAGGTCAGTTTCATACTGGAAAGTTAGTACACGTGAAGCCACTGTGAAAGTTTGCAAAAGCATGCAATGAAGGAAGGGCATGAGGACAGAAAACAGCTTCTGGCACCAGCTTCAGAATGTGGAGGTGGTTAATTTCATTTGAGTCTCTTTTTTTCTGATTTAGTCCCTAGGCCAATCACATACAAAGAATAGAGAAATTAAATGAACTAAATTGTGATATAGAAGAATACCAAACAAAGAAAATGGAAAGGAAAAAAAATGCTAAGGGTATGGAAATTCAATAGCCTGGAGTAATTTCTATTTTAAATATTTGTTTATCTGTCAAATGAAATATGCTTCTTGGGGGACCTGAACCATTAGAAGAACTTTCATTCTTCTCAGAAGTGCTTCAACTATTTCCTCCTGAGAATATTGCTAATAAAGAATTACATTAATTTGCAGTACACTGTGTTCATTATGAATGCTGTTGTTTTATTTCAACTGGCCATGTGATATAATTGTATCTCCTACTGAAAATAACCTTCTGAGATTAAAAAATACTAATTAGGGGCAATATATAGGCAATATATAATGGAGTATAGTGGAATAATAGCTGTTCTCAGTAATGATATCATAAGCAGTATATATATATATATATATATATATAGAGAGAGAGAGAGAGAGAGAGAGAGAGAGAGCAGGTTCATGACTGCTCTCTGGGGAAGGGATAGGGAAAAAGAAAGAATGTTCCCTAGTTTAAAAGAGTAGGCTGGAGGAATCTGTCTTGTTTTTTGCAGTAAGAAAGGGATTGACCTATATGGATAGTATTTTAAAAATCATAGATTTACACTGAAAATTTCAAGTTAATCTACATGTAGGGATGATTTATATCCTATAACACATGGTGGCAAATTCAGAGCTAAACACAACAAAAGACCGTTGTGCTGTGCTCTTCAATTCTGTTCTGGGAATGCCAAAAAAAAACAAAAGGAGGACATCGATGGAGAAGCTAGTTTAGCTAATCTTGAGCTGTTGCTATTGCTGCTCTGGCCCTCTCCCTTATAAGTTCTATTCTTCAGCTATAAGTGAGGTAGTTTTTCAAAGGATGGAGAATTGAAGCACTGCAGGTGATGTCTGTTGTCTAGTACTATATCCTATTATTTATAAAAATCATTCTTAGAGATTCACTACTACTCGTGAAAGTCATCGCTTTTAGAGAACAAATACTCAAAGAACTAAGACTTGGCTAAAAACAAAACAAAAGAAACTTCTACAATGTGACATCAGGTCATGAACCACTTGGGCACATCCTTCCTATGCCCCAGGGCCACAGGAGTACAGCAGAGAGACCAGGCAAAAGTAGAAAATGTGACTAGAGCAATGGGACTATTTATATGGCACAGGGGAATGAACACTGGGTTGGATTCCGACTATGATACTTAATATCTGTGTGACCTTGAGAAGTCAGTTAACCACTAAAGATCCCATGTCCTTCTTGCAACATGTCATTTTTGGACTAGATGCTCCCTCAGGCAACTTCTAGTTCTAAAACTAAAATATTATGAAAATTAAACATATATGAGTATTATTCTTTAAAGTAGACCCTTGGGGGCAGCTAGATGTCACAATGGATACAGCACCAGCCCTAGAGTCAGGAGTACCTGAGTTCAAATTCAGTCTCAGACACTTAATAATTACCTAGCTGTGTGGCCTTCGGCAAGCCACTTAACTCCATTTGCCTTGCAAAAACCTAAAAAAAAAAAATAAAGTAGAACCTTGGGAAGCTAAGCAATGTTTCTATGGGTGAGGGATGCCATATTTTTTATAAAAATATTTTAATATAATTATCAACAGATACAAACATTGTAATATGCAAAGAACACAAAGGAGCAGTTTCATTACCACCATGCTATATAAATTTAGCAGATATATAGGATCATATTTCTAAAGCTGGAAAGGACCTCAAGCCTTTTAGATCTGCTATTTTACAGATCAACAAACTGAGGCCTTAAGTCACAGACAATAACTGTCAGAGGTAGAATCTGAGTTTGTGTCTTTGGACTCTTAAAAACAGTGTTCTTTCCACTATATCATGCTCTTCTTAAGAAGCTATATACTTTCCCAAAAATGCTACTTGCCATTACTCAAAATATTTTCAGAATGTCTCTTTGAAACCTGCCCCCAAAGTCTTAGACCTTTACTTTGCATAACTCATAAGTAGCAAGTTTTCATAGTCAAGGCTTGGGGAAGAAGGGAGTTAGATGTTGAGAAACATCAAAATGGCAACTAGAACCATGTTTGACACATATTATAGGTGATCAGTCCTAATCTCAAAAACTGGGAACAAAAATGGGATGTGCTATCATAAAAAGAGACAGATTTTCTTTTGTGGATTATCACTAACTAGCAAACATTTTTTTTCCCAAAGAGTCAATCTAAAAATCATTCTGAACAGCATCATTTCATAAAATATGTCACCACCCAAGATCTGAAAGGGATAATATTAATTTGGAAATACAAATTTTGATATACTCTTTTAGAAATCAATGTCTCATTACCTTATCATTACTTAAGTGGACAACATAGCTTCAGAGTGAGAAGGGCCCTTGAAGGCAATTTAATCCAACTCCCTCATTTTGTAGCTGGAAAACTTATGCCCAGAGAAGTTAACTGATTTGCTCAGGGCCAAACAAATCCAGTTAGAAATTATCTGAGGAAAGATTTGAATGTAAGCCTTTTTGATTTCAAGGCCAGCATTGTATCTGGTAATCTATAGAATCTATAGTCTTTTTCCCAAGTCCCCATAATAATTTATATGGAGTGTGGAAGAGACTATATAGCACTTCCCTTCAATGCCAGAAATTGTCCAGAAATTATACTTTCCTTGGTATATTCCAAAATATTAGGAAGTCCATCTGTGATAAATTATTGGAAGGAATGTAGTGTCAAATAATCTAAACTTAAATCAAAGGTGTGTAAATGTATTTCCTTTTGTAAAACATTTACAAAAAATTGTAAAACTTAAATGGTAATACTACCCCCACCCCCCAAAAAATTATGGAGAATTGATCTTTGGATCTAAAAAAACTGGGTTTATACCCTGCCTTTAAACACAAGCTTTGGAACCCTGGACAATTCTCTTAACCTCTCATTTCCTTCATGTAACTTTTTAATACTATTACCTGTTTATTTGCATTGGTAGAGTTTTCTAATCATTAGCTCCCTAAAGTGATCAAATTAAAGGCTTAGATTAAAAACAAAAAACAGAACCAGTCCAATTTCTAAACAGCTCTAGTTTGTGTTCTCTAATTGGTAATAGTAGAAAGTGTCATTACTTTTAGAATTCAAAGACATGTCATTATATTAACTATATTAACTAAAACCAAGGTTTACAAACTAAGTGTGTTAAGGAAAACTTTTCATCTTTCCTGTTGTTTCAAGTGCCCAAAACAAGAATCTCTGTGTTCCAAACCACTATTTTTAGATTTGTTTTTAAAGAAGAGAAATTTAACAAGAGACTAGATTTTATTTGGCAAGATGAATCGCCATATCCTTGAACCTTCAAAGAATAAAAGAAATAAGAAAAAATAAGAAAGGGGAAAAGGAAAGAAAGAAAAAATATCACAAATGTCAACTGAAATCAAAAAGGAAAGATTTCAAGACATTGTATAGGAAGTTGAAGCAACTGAGAGACCAATTGTACAGGACAGAAAACATTCTCAAGAGAGGTTGCAATATTTCAATCCCTTTACCTGATGCTGTTACCAGGAGGCTGTCTGAGGCACATGGTCTACAGGATGAGGCACTAACGGGGTTTATGGAAGAACTACAGGCAATGGTGGTGGGAATGACAAGGGGATTTTCTGAACATGCAGGTTGGTTCAGTCCAGGGGTTTCAGAAGGCCAGGCACCCACCTGAGAAGTGGCCATGGCTGAAATGGCACAGCCTGCAGGTGCCACAGTTAAATCTATGGTTGGTTTTGGTGGCAGCTGAGGGGAGGGTGACTTAGAAAGGTTTTCCTCATTTATTACCCTAATTCCTTGTGGTGAACTGGAAGGAGATGAAGCCGAGGTTTTGTTATCAATTTTGGCCCCTGAATTAGAGGATCTGCTGCTATCCATAATAACTTTGATTTGAGGGTGTGGTGGTGAAGGAGTTTGGGAGAGCCCTGGCTTTTTTGGAGGGATGGGAGGAGGATTTCCACGGTCAACTCTTGGGGCACTGGGAGTCTTTAAACTCATCCTACCAACAGGGGGACAGGTGCCAGCTTCTACTGGATGGGGTGCTCCAGGTCTCACGGGAGACCCTGCTTGAGGGCTTGTAAATCTTGAGAGTGCTTGGGTTACAGTATTCCGAGCTAGCTGTTTGGCTACTAGGTTGTCGCGACTTGTGGGAGAGACATCTCTTGATGGAGGGCTTTGGGTAGTATTTCCATTTTGGTCCTGGTCATTGGCATTGCCCTGAAATCTAAATCTAGCTGCTTGGACACGTGGATTTGGACCTGGATGCAAAGATGCATTGGCACATGGTGAATGGGAACTGTGCATAGATGAAGCTAGTGAATAGTTCTGAGAAGCTATGCTTGGTGCTGAAGAGGTGGGAGGGGAATTACTAGGAAGAGGGGATGTGCTACTTGATAAAACTGGTGTTGAGCCAGTACTTGGTCCATTTTCCTCGATTCTGTTTGGACTTGGAGGTGGGATAGTAGGTGTAGGGGGAGCAATCAAATCACTGTAGGAAGACTGCCTGTCAATAACTGGCTTTACAAAAGCAGTATTGGCGCAAACACTTCCTTTTGCACTGCCAGAAATGAGGGGACTTGCTGTTGAAGGTTTTACAGGGACAGTCAAAGGCAACTTCTTAGTGTGGTCAGTACTATCCACAACTGTGTCAGTCTGGCAGGCAACAGACATTGATGAAGACCCTTCTGTTCCCACAGATATAGAAACCAAGCGTTTGTCTTTTGTCTTGCGGGGAAGAGAAAGGCTTGGTTTGCTATCATTGCCCCTCTTCAGTTGCTCGATCATTTTTTTCATCTTGTCTATCTCTTCTTTGAGGTCAGTTGTGTGTGCTTCTTCTCTGTTAAGCTTGGCCCGGAGTTGCTCCCTCTCTGTGTCAAATTCGGAGAGCTGTTTCTCCATCTGTGCTTCCATCTCTGCACTTCTTTGTTTCTCTGCAGAAAGTGCTTCTTCTAATTGATTTGTCTTTTTCTTTTCCTCTTCAAGACTGGCCATGACTTCTTCCAGCTTCTGAGCTTCCTCTATGATTTTACCAGATAACTGTTTGCACTCCTTGACCAGCATTAAGACAACATGTTTATTTTTGCCACGTTCATCCTCAAGGCGAGCAGATAACTTCTTATGCTCCTGCTCCAGTGTCTGTAATTGCAGCTTTTCCATTTCCAGCTGAAAGAGAATAAAAAGTAGATTTTAAATTAAGGTATAGAAACTTCTGCAGCTGGATGTATAGGAAGGACTACATGTTTTCAAATGTGTGTATTGCATATGAATAATTTTTATATGGAATGGGTTTTTGGTAGACAGAAGGTTTTGCTTTGTTTTTTTTTTTCTTTCCTTAGTGGAGCAACTCCTGAAATCAACAAGACTAATTTGCAACTTCAAAGCAAAAAATTGAGGTCAGGAATGTATTTCTCATTCCTAACTTTAAAAGTGACTAAACACAGAGGATTATTCTGTCCTACTTTAGCATACTTGACATTGTCTAGCTGGTCATTTTAAGCTATAGAATAGTTTCAGTAGAAGTGAAGGCTGTTTCACTATATTAGCATATATCCCTACACACAAACACTGATTCACAGGAAAACATTTTAAAATAAACTGGTTTAACAGAGATAGATTAAAGGAAGAGCTCCCCTATTAACTACATATATTTGCCATAGATGTATGTGTGACATATATTTTATGGTCTACTCTAGAGGAAAATATTGGTATGAAAATAGAAAAGGGTGAGCAATTCACTCAGCTGATTCAGAGTATATTATATATATAGATATAGATATATCATATATCTATATATATGTATAAAACCAATATTTCCACAACTCTTTAAAATTTACAAAGCATTTTCTTCAGCCATCCCTGCTGGAGAAGTGATATGGAAATTATTATCCCATTCTATGGATGAGGAATCATGCTCAGAGAAGATCTTAACTAATTCACACATCATCGCATCCCACGGAAATAGAAGATCTGGGAAGAAAAAACAGATCTCCTGAAATTGTGTATTCTTTCCACTATGCTATAAAGCAGTCAGGTGTATGGTAACTGATTGTGAATTCAACCACAAGGAGTACTGGTTCTACTCAGAAGGTAATAATTAATGATTTCATGTCAAATTTTTTTGGGAAAAAAAGTCCTCAGTGGAGTGCACCAGCAGTCTATGCTTGACCCTCTATGGTTTTAAAATTTTCATCAATTACTTGGAAAAAATATAGGCAAGTCTACAGACAACACAAAACTGGGAGGGATAGCTAAACCCTGAAGACAAACCCTGGACATGAAGAATCACTGAGCTAGATCTCATAGAGTTATATTGAATAGAGACAAATATGAAGTCTTGAATTAAACTAAAGTTTAACTTGAGTTTTAAAGATTAGCTAAAGTAAAAGATGGAGGAGACATGGGCAGACAGATTTGTCTAAAAAAATCTAGGGGAGGTGAAAAAGGAGACAAGAATATTCAATTGTATATTCACTATGTATTAACTTTTCAAGTCAACAGTCAAAGAAGTCAAAGTGTTCTTGGGCTTACAGTCAATCTGATTAATTCAATTCAACTCAATAACAATCTTTTATTATTCAGTTGTGTATGACTCTTTGTGAATTCATTTAAGGTTTTCTTGGTAAGGATACTGATGTGGTTTGTCATTTCCTTTTCCAAGACATTTTACAGATGAGGAAAGTGAGGTAAACTGAATCGAGGTTAAATTAATTACCCAGGGTCATATACCAAGTAAGTGTCTGAAGCTAAATTTGAACTCAGGAAGATGAATCTTCTTGACTCTAATCTCAGCAATCTATTCACTGTGCCATCTAGCTACCCTGGGAACTTCATGAAAATTATCTTCTTTATCTTTTCAAAAAGAAAATAAAAGGCAGAATTCCCAGGACATTTAACCCATGGAAAAGTATTTCTATAGTATATGTAGAAAACGAAGTACATATTTTTAAATTGTTCTGTAAAAAAGCAATATCCTGGCCTGAAAAACAATAGTTTCCGAATACAGAAGTAGAAGGGAAGAGAGACAAAAGCAGACAATACTATTTGTAGGACAGAGATTTTTGACTTGTGCACTGACAATCAATTTTGCATATTTAATTTTGACTCAGTAACTAATTTCCTGTACAGAGCTATGCAAATATTGTCTTTAACGAACTCTCCAATGTCACTATTTCTAGCACTTTTAAAATATGCATCTACTCTTTTCCTGAGAATGTTAAAGGTCACCTTTTTAAGGTACTATTTAATTATGTTCTAATTAGTTGAGGTGAAGTTCCCTGCTAAAGGTTATTTAAGGAGAGGATCCCTTGAAATGTACCTTAGGAGAGTTTTGAATATGTTTTAATTTTTCTAAGCTTCCAATTGTCAATCTAATTGTAGGGAAATGAAAGAACTGGCAAAAACCTCAAGTTTTTAAAGTAAAAACTTAGCTTGTTAAGTAGAAAGAAGTATGTATTATTCAAGTATTCTTTTCACCTTTTCTAGTTTTAAGATTACAATATAATATAGAAAAAGAGGCTGAGAGAAAGCATATAAGGGTTCTAATCCTGGTTCTTACATTAATTAGCTGTATAAATTAGACAAGTGGATTCACTCCTTTGGACTTAAATTCCCTCTTCTGTAAAATGATGAGATTGGCCTAGATCAGAGGAGGGGAATCTTTTTTCCTACCAAGGGCCATTTGGATATTAATAACGTCATTCACAGGCCATACAAATTTATCAAATTAAAAATTAGCCTGCTATTTTAGTTAATTCACCTTTAAAACTTCTTACTTATTGAATTTCAAATCTTGCTTGGGGCAGCACCAGACCAAACTCAGGTTCCCCACTCGAAGCCTAAAAAATAAAATTTCTTCCAATTCTCAAAGTCCATGATTAGTTGATAGCTAAGATCCTTTCTATCTCTGACATTCAATGATTTTATGAACTGTCATTTCATCATTCCCAGAAATAATCCATCAATGCATATTCAGAGCCTACTAAGTATAATGAACCCTGCTGGCACTGAGGATATCAACATCAAAATGTCATACAGTTCCTACCTCCAACTAACTTGAATTCAGGGGTGGTCCAGAGAGAGTAAGTGGTAGGGCACAGGAACAAAGAACTAAATAAAGGGAGGGAAAACAGGAGGCAAAAGATCGAAGTGCTCTCATTTCACAACTGCCATTCATATACTTCTCTGGTAAAATATTAGATTATCTACAAATATGCAGCCTGTGGGTCACATGCAGCCCTTCACCCCTGAGTGCAATCTAAACCAGATTAAAATGTAATGAAGAAATATTTAACAAAATAAATTAAAATGAAATAGAATATAGATAACATTTCTAAGTCAAAATTTGACACTCGGGGGGATCCTTATGTATAGATTTATGGCTCCTATTTCTATTTGAGTTTGACACCACTGCTATAAAGTATCTCTAAAAAAAAAACAACCTGTCACCAATGAAGGCTACTTGGGTGAAGATAGGGCTTAAAGAATGTAATGACATTCACAGTGGGAAGCACTGCTTCTTTAAATATGCATTAAAAATTCCATGTAGAATGTCATTAGATATGGGTAAATTGAGACTACAGCTTAGACATATGACTGTCTGTAATGTCAGATCAAGTCAGCACTGTATAAAGAACTGGAGATAAAAAAAAGGCACAAAAAAACAAGTCCCTGTTCTCAAGGAATTCACAGTTTAATGGAGACAACAGGAAAAACTACTTACAGATAAGATATGTGTGTGTGTGTATATGTGTATGTGTATGTGTATGTGTGTGTGTGTGTGTGTATATATATATATATATATATATGTAAATGTGTGTGTGTGTCTACATGTACATGTACTCAGAAGGAAAATACCAGCATTAAGTGGGAGAGGGAGGGAAAGGCTTCTTTTATAAAATGGAATATTAGTTAAGCTTTGAAGAAAGTCAGGAGATAGAGATGAAAATTTTCTTTGTTACACTGTACTGTTTAATGTCTCACTGATATATGTCTAGCCACAACTACTTCTACATAGTGGTTTGGGCTGGTTTTTGTGGTATGGGCCTTCACAAAAGAAAGAGATTTTGCAGAAGGATTTGCAAGAATAAATGTTAAATTGGTTGGAAGGGATGAAGTGGGTGGTTGTTTCAATAATAGCTCACAAAGTCAAAGTGGGAGAAATGAATGAAGAGGAACACTGAACACATGCTGTTGCAAAAACCAAGAAAAAAATATGTAGGCAGATATGTAGCCATAAATGTAAAGTCAATTAATTTCAACTCAATGTGGAATACAAAGAAGAAGCTATAGACAAACTAAATAAGGTGAAATGATGTGGCCATTTATAGACTAGGAAAACACGAAGAATATTCTTAAAAGTAAGTCATAAATATTAATGATTCTTAATAATAATTACACAATTCATTTCATTATGTTAATGTTATGACTGTGGCTCTCTCCTTCTGTCCAACCATTTCCACTTTGCATTGGTAATTTAACCAATCAGGTCTGAGGTCAGCATTCCTAGGCTTCCTATTGCTATTATTGAGGAATTTCAGAGATGGAAAAGAAAGAAGGATAAAAGGTCAGGAAGAAGAAGAAGAAACTGTTTTTTTTTTCATTTACACAGCACATGTTTAGAACTACAAGCTGATGTCTCTGCTATGCCCTCAAAGGAACACTACCAAATTCCTTGGAGTTACAGTCTTCAATTTGAGAAACTCTGTTTTATAACAGAGAATCATGCAAAAAAGGTCTTAAGAATGAGCGAAAAGCAATTGCAAATGTAAAAAAAATGCCACAATACTTTTGCAAAAATGCCATTGTCACACAAGGTTCTATGCCATTCTATTTCTCTGTATAAACCTCCATGGTAATCTTTATAAGATCTTATGAGGTGAATCCTGTAAGAAGGCAGACTACAAAGAATACAAATCAAAATAATAGAATAAAGCATACTTGTTTAAATGAGGTGGCAAAACATGCTGTATAAATGAAAAAAAAAATTGAATCTTTGTCAGTGCAACTGACCCAATTACATAGAGCTATCACTGAGGAAAAGCTGCATCTGATTCACTAAGCTATTGTTAGCTTTTTCCCTGCAGAAAGAGAATGCTGGTTTTGGCTTCTTATTTTAAAATCTTGCTTTCAAGTCTTAAAGGATAAAGAGGAGACTAGGTATTTTTTCACTGATTTTGGAAAAATATTTAGCCTAGCTTTAACTTCAAATTAAAGAAAGAAATCTAGTAAAGAAGATGAAAAACGAGTGACATAACTTTACTTATTGTAAATCCCTAGAATAGGTTAAGAGGGACAAAGTTCCCAGTAATTAATAGTCTTGGTTCATTTCCAAATTGACTGCTATGCAAATTTTAGCATCACACACACACACAAAAAACCCCTCAAATGGTTAAACTTTTTAGGAATTTCCACAGAAATGAGTATATGTATGATCATGCCTTAAAGTTAGTCAAATTAGCGTTTGAGATAAATGTTGTGGAGTCATAGAAGAAAGATACAAAATTAATTTATTCATTAATAGATAAAGAGGTATTTTCCCAGTCATTCATTTTGTTACTGGCTACAAAAAAGGAATTGATGTATAATGGTTTTTCTAATTCTAGTATTCTAGAATAGTAAGTAAACATTTTTACTTAAAATTCAAATAAAAAATATAGATTAGGCATTTACTTCCAGGCGACATACTGCTTAGTTCTATATCTTCACCTTCCAAAGCAATCTTCAAACCATTGCAATTTAGCTTTGGTCCCTTCCTCTCTACTGAAATTTCTCTCTCCAAGGTCACCATTGATCTATTCTCAGTCCTCATCTTGTGATACTCCTGTAATGTTTGTCACAAATCACCACCACTTTCTACTGTTTGTCTTCTTTTCCATTGCCTTTTTTTTTTTTAGGTTTTTGTAAGGCAAATGGGGTTAAGTGGCTTGCCCAAGGCCACACAGCTAGGTAATTCTTAAGTGTCTGAGACTGGATTTGAACCCAGGTACTCCTGACTCCAGGGCCAGTGCTTTATCCACTGTGCTACCTAGCCGCCCCTTTCCATTGCCTTCTGACACCTCTCTTGGTTGTCCTTCTCCAAGAATTGCCTCTCAGCCTTCTTTGCTATCATACTAAATGTGTGTACCTTAATGCTCTATCAGTCTCTTCCTTTTCTAACTATACTCTCTCCCTTGATAATTTTATCTACTTTCTTTTTTTTCCAAGTAGACCAAGATCTTTATTTACTCATTTCTTGAATTAAAAATATTATTTGATGTCATCTTTGGCCTGAGATTACTTGCCCTAGTCCTTAACAACAAAGTTACTACAGCCAACCACTTTACCGGGCTTTCCTTCTCTGTCAATTTTACAGAGGCCCACCCATACATCCAGCTTCTTGTTGTCATCAACCTTGATTAAATTGATTTGGTGCTCAGCACACAGGGCCTCAACCAACTTTAGATACATAGGTTCATCACAGTTGGAAGCAAAAACACAAAGATGGGCTTGACGTTTGTTCAAGGCTTTGGCAGCTTCACGAGCTAGGCCATCATGGATGAGTGCAGTCTTCAGCACTTCTTGTAGTGTTAACATCCATTACATCTCCAGTAGCAATGCCTTCCACAGCCATGGCAGTGGTTCACGGGTGAAGCTAAATCTTGAAAACACCCGGGAGCCTCCACCTCCTGTTCGACTCAGTGGTGTCAGGGAAAGAGCAACCATTTTGTCTACTTTCAAATAAAATTTCTACACAGGTGATTGCTCCATCTATGTAGGAAGACCAATTATTTCCATGCAGCTCAAATTCTCTATCTCTAACTCCATTAGGATGTACTGGTATGACCTCAAATTCAGAAAGTCCAAAGGGGTACTTAATATCTCCCTCTTCCCCCACTCCCAAATATGCCTTTTATACTAATATCTTTATATTTCTTGAGGGTAGCACCATGCTTCTAGTCATACAAATGTATCCCTTCCTATTCAACCACACTTTAATACAATACTCATCATCTTTTGCTTAGGTTATTGTGAAAGCATCCTATCTGGTCTCCTTACCTCCAGTTTCTTTCTTTCTTTTTTTGTTTTTTACAAGGCAATGGGGTTAAGTGGCTTGCCCAAGGCCACACAGCTAGGTAATTATTTAAGTGTCTGAGGCCAGATTTGAACTCAGGTACTTCTGACTCCAGGGCTGGTGCCCTATCCACTCTGCCACCTAGCCGCCCCATGCACCACCTAGCCACCCCCAGTTTCTTTTCACTTCAATCTACATCTCACTTCAATGGGTTTGCAGTCTTACCAGTACAAATATGCTTTCCACTACTACCAAGCAAACCCCATCTATGCATCTTTTTTTAATTCTTGTCTAGGTCTTTCAATAAATTCTCCACAGAGGACTCATCAACAATGTAATGAGGGCTGTCTTCAAAAGTGCTTGTTTTAATTTAAATATTTTATAGATATGATATTCACCATTATTTTTCACTACATAACTAGCCCACCTTCTTTTAATTCTTCAGAGATAACAATATTCACTCTTTTGATTCATTTATCAGCTTAAAATACTCAAATGCTAAAATAGCTCTACCAAAGATACAGATAATAACCAATCCATGTCTGCCTATTCTGCACAATTTCTGTCAGTCTTCCCTAAAGGTCACCATATAGAGTTCACCTAATACACCTGAAGTCTTCATCACTTACTCTCAATATTAAAAGAGTACCAGAGGAGCACTTAGTCCAATCACCTGTCATTCTTCCCTCTTACCACATGGCCAGTCCTTTTTTTAATCATTCAGTGAGAAGGGAAGGGAATAAGCATTTTCTAAGTGCTTACTTACTCATTGTAATAAAAATTGTAATCTTTTATGACATCCTTTATTTTTATTCTTCAGAACTCCTCATTGGTTATATGCTTTTTTACACCTATAGATATCTTTCCACTGTCCTCTATATATTGCTCAGTTTTAAAATGTCAAAGGTGGTTATGTTTTAGGTCTCACTGCCATAAAGTAAGACTGGTAAAAATGGCTATGCACTTTTTAAATGGTCTGTGATATGTTAAGGAAACTCTAAGGTTCATTAAAATGCTATGCCATTTCTGGGAAACAACTCAGGCTGCTCAACTCCTTTTCAACTGTGGGCTCATAGCACTGACCTTCTATTAGAAATCTCTGGAACATAAGATATCTTCCAGACATTCTTCATCCATTTGATTTTTCTTGTGTAGATGAACAAATAGATTAAACTACTTTTAAAATTATTATAGTTCTCTTCCAAGTGGTTTTGCAGTTGTCAATACAATGTCATCTACAAATAAAAACATTTAGAGAACCTCACAATTCACTGAAAATCCCTCCTTGTCTTAGACCTGATACTGGATTGGGACCATCTCAGGGGTAAATACCCTTGAAGAGTAAACATCCTTCCATTTTATGCCTCATCTGACTTCAGGCAGGGACAATGTCCTTTTTGCATTTTTGGATCCAACATTCAAAATAGCCGATAAAAATGTACAAAAATAGTACATTTAAAATTTTAAGAATATAATTGAAATGTATTAAATTCAAGAATAAAAAAATAAATTTCAATGATATCAGCTGAAATGCTCTGGATCTTATCAATGCGGTTTGTGGGTTTGTTTTTTAAATATGTGGAGACTTTAGTGGTTTTCTGTAAGGCTTTGTAGAGGTTTTATATGTTTCTTAAGTTCCCAAGCTTCTTCTTTTGGTAGAAATGCACCCTTTGTTATCTTTATTCAGTCTTAAACTAAGCAAAATTTGGTCCCATCCCCTAAATATTTCTATATATTTTTTGTACATGGGCAAACATGACACTAGAAGCTAACAGAAAAATTGTCTTTAATATATAGTGTAGTAGTCAAGTCAATCTTTTCTTAAATGTTAAATGTGAGATGTTAAAATCCTTTGAAAAGGCAAAAAAATATTTCCTTTATATTTTAATAATGGATGAAGGAAGGCAATGAACATTGATTTAAGCAGGTACTGTGTTAAACATTTTACAATTATTTCAGTTTATCCTTATAACATCCCTAAGGAATAGGTGTTTCTAAGTTCCCCATTTTATAGTTAAGGAAACTGAGGCAGACAGAGGTTAAGTGACTTGTTGAGCCACCCAGCCACATCTAAAGTCATGTCTCCCTGACCTCAAGCCTAAAGCTCTATCCATTATTCTTACTTAGCTTCCATGAAGAGGAATCATAGTAACAGTTTAGCAATTTCTAAATGATTAAAGGAAACACATTTAGCCTTTCTGACCTTAATACATAACTGTGGTAGCCAGGTGAAATAATAAATATTTATTATTTATCTAATATTGATAGAAACTCCTTTTTTGTAGTGGCAAAGAATTAGAAATTGAGGGGGTTCCCATCAAATGGGAAATGCCATTTTATTTATTTATTTATTTTTTAGGTTTTTGCAAGGCAAATGGGGTTAAGTGGCTTGCCCAAGGCCACACAGCTAGGTAATTATTAAGTGCCTGAGACCAGATTTGAACCCAGATACTCCTGACTCCAAGGCAGGTGCTTTATCCACTATGCCACCTAGCCACCCCAAATGGGAAATGTCTTAACAAACTGTGGTATTTAAATGTGATGGAGTACTACTGTTCTTGTAAGAAATCAAGAGCAGGATGTATCAGAAAAACCTAGAAAGACTTACATGGACTGATGCTGAGTGAAGTGAGCAGAACCAGGAAAATATTATGCACAGCAATAGCAACATTGTGTGATGATCAACTATAATGGATTTCATTCTCCTCAATAAATCAATATTCAAAGACAATTCTAAAATACTTGTGAAAGAAAATGCCATCCACATCCAGAGAAAAAAAGATGAAGTCTGAATGCAGACATTTTCTTCTTTTTTAAAACTTATATATATAAAGGAACATATTTTTTCTCCTTTTTCATGCTTTTTCCCTTTTGTTCTGATTTGCCTTTCACAACATGACTAATATGGAAATATGTTAAATATGATTGTATGTGTTTAATCTATATCAGATTACTTGCTGTCATGGGGGATTGAAGAAGGGAGATAGAAAATATGGAACTCAAAATATTACAAAAAATGAATGTTAAAAATAATCTTTACAAATAATTGGAAAAAAATAAAATTTTTAAAAATATATATTTTACTGGATTCAAGTGAAAAAGACCCAGGCTAAAATTCTGCCTTGGGTGTTTACCAGCTGTGTAACCCAAGGCCAAGTCACTTCACCTCTAAGCCTTAGTTTCCTCATTTGTACAATAAGTATAATCTAAATACTAAATAGGGTTATTCTGAGAATAAAATTAAATAATATAGGTAAAGTACATTGAAAAATGTAAAGCACTGTTTCAACATTAACTAAGATTATAAGGAAGGTCAATAATATTCAGTAGTCTATCATTATGCCAAAACCTGCTTTCTTAGGCTGTAAAACAATTCAAGGGGCAGCGGAATGGATAGAATGGCTGGGTTTGGAATCAGGAAAACTCATCTTCATGACTTCAAATCTGGTCTCAAATACTCATTAGCTGAGTGATACTGGGCGAGCCAGTTTACCCTTTTTTTGCCTTAGTTCCTCAAGTAAAATGAGCTGGAGAAGGAAATGGCAAACCACTCTAATATCTCTGCCATGAAAACCCAAAAGGGACAAAGAAGAGTCAGATAAAACTAAAACAACTGAATAAAAAGGGCAAAACAATTCTAATTTTATAGATGAAATAAAGTTTATGCAATAATTTTCTAGGTTTCCTTGAAGTATCCTTTTCCTTTCTTTGATCACATCATTACAAAAATTTTAAATAAAATGTTTTCCCATTTGTTATTCTTTTGTGAATTTTTTGTGCTGCACTTAATTCACTCTCTGTTTTAAATGCTACTCCAGATTACTGACCTTAGAATATCTACCTAAGGATTAGAGAAAACCTACTAGACCATCTGACAACTCTCAACAAAAAATTTAATTTGTGGGCAGAAATGTCTACAGACTACAGTAGCAGCAGAATCTTGCTAGTTAACAGATCTTAATATATTGATATAATCTATGCAGTATAATAATTCCAACCTTTCCTAAGCAATGACAACCTTGACTGAATGTTGGCTATGTATTACTAGCCCCTCTGAAAGTGATGAAAGAATTTAAACATCTAGTCCTTAAAATTGAAGGAACTTAATCAGTTAATAAGAATGGGACATCAACTAGAGCTAAAATTTACACAAGTATTCATACATTAATAATTGTAGCCCAAGTGTATAGGAGAACTAGAGCTTTTATACCCCAGTAGTGTGATTAAAATAGGATTTAGTAGAGAGGGGAGCACAGTGCATTGAGCAAGAAAATAATTTTGTACTGGTGCCTATATTTGTAGACAAGCAGTAGGAGGGAAACCATTTTTGGCAATGTGGCATTGTAGACAATACTATACATGGATTCAGAAAAGGTGGGTTTTAGTACTAATCCATTACTCTTATCTGTGGGACCTTAGGAAAATTATTTAACTTCTGCTTATTTATAATATGATCATTATAACATTATTTGCCTGAAGGGGAAGGATGGCCTAGATGAATTAATTAATTAAGAAAAATTAAGAAAGCAAATGGAGATCAGAAGAATGTTTTTCCTAATTGGAGGGGAAATGAGAAAGCCAGAAATCATGAGTAGCAAGAATTTTTAGTCTGTACCTGTGTGTGTGTGTGTGTGTGTGTGTGTGTGTGTGTGTGTGTCTGTCTGTCTGTCTGTCTGTCTGTTTGATAATTATGCCACAATGAGAAAATACTTTTGGGATAAAAGAATTTTTTTTTCATTTCTTTAAACATGGGATAAGGGATCAGACCTAACTAGGACCTGTAGAAATCTTTTACCTTATTTGAAAGGTAACTTAGAGTCATGGGGCAGCTAGGTGATACAGTAGATAGAGTGGCAGACCTGAAGTCTAGAAGATTTATATGTTTGTGAATTCAAATCTGATTCTGTTTCAATTTACTCACCTATAAAATAGGTATAATATTTCTAAGAAAATCTGCTTCAAGAATTGGTATGAGGCTTCAATGATTCTGTGTATAAATATAATTGCAAGCTTTAATTTGCTTTGTAAATAACAGTGAGATGGTACACTGTAGTGGATATAGACCCAGTCTCTGAAGTCCATGTTCCAGTCCTTCTTATGACACATCCCAAGTCCCTTTGAACAATTAGTCCTTTTGAGCAAATCAATTAGTCTCTGCATCCCAAGAAATGTTCTTTAATACCTTAAGCTGCAGAGGAGGTGCTTCTCTGTGCTGGTAGAGGAATCTCCTCACTGCAAGAATTCTACATTAGTGAAATCCCAGGACCAGTAAAAAAAAAAAATTAAAATGTCTACTAACAAGCAACAACTTGGAGAAAAAGAAACTATCATCAAATTTGTATACAGACTGGTGAAAGTCTAGGTATGGAAATGACAAGAAAAAATTCCCTAAGAGCTTATAAACTTCAAAAATCTTTAACTTAGTCAGTGTGAATACTTCTTCTCCTTCTACACTTTAATATAAGGTCTCTATGTTAGGAATCCTTACTAGAATTTACATTATGTTGACATAATCTTTAAGAGATCAGTGTTGCTCTCCATGCTGTGATTTGGACACTGGAATAGGATTTTACTGAAGTGTCATAAATACTGTGGAAGAAAAATGCCAGAAATTGAAAATAGAAGAGGTGATGAAGTGGTGAATAGGAAAGCAAAAATTATAATAATTTAAGACTAGAAAGCCATAGCTGAAATAGCACATGGAGCAAAAGATAAGTTAGGGAGATGATTACTGAGGGAAGTTTAAAAGTATAGTCTCACACACACACACACACACACACACACACACACACACACACACAAACACGCATCTTCTAAAGTCCCTTCTGGTTGTAAGTCTATGATCCAATGATGCAATGCTTGTGGTGATGTCCTCCAGGCAACAATAAATACAAAAGTCTTACTGACTCATTAGTAGAGAAAATGGGGACCATCCACTATAGCTCATAGCTAAACTATGAAAGCAGATGAGCTACCACCAGAAATATACCAGGAGAAAAAGAGTTCAAAGCTAAATCACAGAGACTCAACATTTATCATTAGAAAAAAGAGGAAAACACAAAGATGAAATAAAAATGAATATAATTGAAAGCAAGACACAAAGGCTTTTTTTTTTAGTTTTTGTAAGGCAGTGGGGTTAAGGGACTTGCCCAAGGTCACACAGCTAGGTAATTATTAATTGTCTGAGGCCAAATTTCAACTTAGGCCCTCCTGACTCCGGGGCTGGTGCTCTATCCACTGCACCACCTAGCTACCCCCACAAAAAGTTTTAAAGGAGAAAAAAGTGACCAGTGGTTTGAAAGGTCTTGCTGAAAGCAGAGATATCAATGGATTTGTCCAAGAGTAATTATATGGTAATTTTAATGAAAGAAAGGGAGGGAGGAAATGGAGTGAAAAGAAGCCATCATTAGTTGGACAGGGAAGAGGGGAAGAATAAACATTTAAAATTTGGGCTATATTCTTAAAGGCACAAAGGAATAAGTCTGA
The DNA here is from genome assembly GCF_037893015.1 of Macrotis lagotis. Lineage (NCBI taxonomy): Eukaryota > Metazoa > Chordata > Mammalia > Peramelemorphia > Peramelidae > Macrotis > Macrotis lagotis. The sequence continues at coordinate 137,322,005 of NC_133664.1, read as the reverse complement.
AAGAACAAAGTAAGTTGATAAGGCCAGGGAATATAAAGATAAAGTAGGGCATGCTTTCTCTCAGGTGGCAAAGGATACATTTTTAGAGTATAGCTATTGAGTGTTCCCATGAAAGTAATGAAAGAAATATTTTTACCTAAAGCTCCTGGGAAATAAGACTGGATGATATAAAGGGAAGGTGGTGGGGGTGCAGAAGGAAAGAAAATGAGAATATAGAGACTTAAAGTCAGAAGAATTTATATCTCATGATCTTCATCTTTTTTAAGAATTAATTATCAGCTGTAAAAGAAATGACTTTTAAAAACAAATATAAAGTGGTTAAGGTGAATTGCTGATTAAAGAATCAATGGAGAAATGGTTGTGGTTCAAAGCAGTATCTAAATTAGAAATGGATGATGAGTATTCAGTTCAGCAAATATTAAACATCTACTATGTGTGAGACACATAAGAGCTGGGAAAATAAAACTAGAAGATTCCAAACCTGCCATCTAGGATCTTAAAAAAACTCAGTAAGTAGGACAAATCTTCATCTTATATGTAGCAGAGAGTGATAAGTACAAAGGAAAGGCTAACAAGCACTCTAGTGCTTTTTAGATCCCATTCAGTTCCACTGGGGACCATGGCACTTTCAACTTGTCTGTTTTTCTTCCTATCTGAATCACTGATCTTTCAGACCAGACTTCTTGGGAACCATTTCCCTACTATTCCCTGATGTGGATAATCCACTTAGTATTGGTACTCTTCCTTGGAGCCTGCAATGTCTTGGAGTATGCTCACCTCACACAATGCTTACATTCCATCCATCCAAACTAAACATCTTGTCATCCTTGCTGCTATTCAAATATGACCTCCAATTCCTCTTTTCCACTTCTTTTTTTTTTTTGCAAGGAAAATGGGATTAAGTAGCTTGCCCAAGGCCACACAGCTAGGTAATTATTAAGTGTCTGAGACCGGATTTGAACCCTGTTCAGTATTCCTGACTCTAGGGCCAGTGTTTTATCCACTGCGCCACCTAGCCACCCCTCTTTTCCACTTTTTGTTTTGAATCTTAAAAAAATAAATACTGTCTTTGCTCCTGAAAAGGGAAATATATTTGATTGCTTTATGTCTTAACTATTTATATAACTCCCCAGACTCACACTCCTTCCTCTATCACCATTTCCTTATATGTATTGTCTCCCTTTATTAGAATATACATGTTATGAGGACAGAGACTGCTTCATTTTTGTATTTATATGTCACTCCCACCCATAATATCTAGCACAGTATTTAATATATTATATGTACTTAATAATTGCTTTTCATTTATATGAGTAGTCAATCAGTCAATCACATATCATGATGAGAAAGTATGTGTCTTGGATTTATCCACTAAAACAGCAAAGACAGGAATAGAAGCAGAAAACAGGATAGGGGAAGGATCCATGATTTAAACTAGGATAGAAGGTGGGTGATAAGACCTGGGGCCTAGCTAGTTAGTTATTTTAATCAGAAAGGCAGGGCAGAGAAAGTAGTAAGGAGCAGAACTGCAACCCAGAATATAACTGCTTCAGCAGTTATATAATTTCTGTATATAAAAAAGGCATTTCATAAAATTTGAACTTGCAAAAATGTCTCCAGGATTCTATTTCTCTCTTACCATTTATCTAAAAATACATTCTGCTTACTTTCAGTTTTAGTTACCTCAGGGAATAGAACAGGAGGGGCCTAAAACTGATCTTAATGAACAATATTAAAGAAACTTTCAAGGCCTTGGCTGCCAGTATTTGTCAGTTAGCAAGAAAAACTCACAGGAGCTGTACCATACCTTAGATATTACTGGAATATTTGAGCATTGAACAGAATTTACTCTGGCCTATTACATATTCATTTCCATATGAGGCAGGAAGTTGCATTCAAATGGCAGATCAGCAGCAGGATTTCAGAAGATAAGGATCAACTCTTTCATATCTATATGAAAGCTTTGCATATTGTAACTTTTTAAAATCAGTTTCCTCTTTTCTAATATTATTATAGTTTGTAAATACATTTTAACATGTATTTGAAAAATAAACTGAAAAATTCTCTAGAAATATTGTTTATTAGTTTTGTCATTAGAGATCATTTATAATAATGTTTTGTCCTTCATTCCTTTTTTTTTAGATTTTTTTTTGCAAGGCAAACGGGGTTAAATGGCTTGCCCAAGGCCACATGGCTAAATAATTATTAAATGTCTGAGACCGGGTTTGTCCTTCATTCTTGAAGAAGACCATGATGATACTATGACATCAGGGAGGTAATGCTATGACAAGCACATGAATTGGATTTGACTGAGGGGCTGCTATGCATAATTACCAGTCTCACTTTCTCCTCTAGAGCCATCTGGGTGGCCAGATAGGAATCAGGACAACTAGATATGGCCCTGGATGTGAGGCAATCGGGGTTAAGTGACTTGCCCAAGGTCACACAGCTAGTAAGTGTCAAGTGTCTGAGGCTGGATTCAAACTCCTGTCCTCATGACTCCAAGGTCAGTGCTCTATCCATTGCATTGTGTAGCTTCCCCTGATCATTTATGAAAATAAATCAAATGAATAATGTATGAAACTAGTTTCTATCACATGTACTACAGCCGAGAGATCACTTTATTTTGAAAACAAAAACACCCCACTAGGAGGCTGCTCTATCTTGAGGAACATCTCAACTACATAAATGATGGTATGAGAAAATTCAGTTTCTTTTAATCGATGTTTATTCTCACTGTCTAGACAGACAATACCACCGTCTGTTCTCTTTCAGGGGTGTTAACCCTTGGTATCTATTAACTCTTCCACTTTTAGTTTGCTAGAGCAGACCTGGAAAGAGACTCAGCTGCATGGAGACAAGAGAACTAGTAGTTGAGAGTGAATGTTTAGACTAGGGAGCAGGGGGGAATGAAAATAGAAAATTTTTAAAAAGTGTTACTTAGCAATTAAAGTACCTTCTTTTGTCTGTTTTCAGCCGCAGCCAGCTGGGTGGACATTCTTGCCTGCATTTTCCTGCAATGAGCCATGACAGCATCCAAAATGGAAAGGGGGTTGGTACAAACTGGCTTCTCTGCATCACCAGCACCTGCTTCATAGTCTCTCTGTAGAGCCAGGAATGGGTCGTTTAGGTTGAATCTTCCATATCGTTCCTGAATAAACACCTCCTTCCTTCGTGCCTGAAAGAAAAATAGGTCCAATTTAATAAATCACTTGTTTTTTGTTAAACATCATTAACAAATAGAATACTAGTGACTTGAATCTCCTATCTCCCAATGCTATTCAAAACATACTGTAAGTCTCGGGGGTGAGGGGGTTGTTCTTGACACATTCAAGGCTTCCTTGCATGCTCTGAGGTCCAGTGGCAATTCAAAGAGAAAAATTCAGGGGACCTCTTAACAGTCCTTAATATCAGTTATGAATTATACCAGAGAGAAACTAAGAAAAAGTTATATTGAAGAAGACCATGATGATGCTATGACATCAGGGAGGTAATGCTATGACAAGCACATGAATTGGATTTGACTGAGGGGCTGCTATGCATAATTACCAAGTATTATTAGGTACTGATGATCACTTATTCTATCCTCAAGTCTTATTTACTTAAAAAAATCCTTATCTAAATTGTATAGAAATGGTTTATTTGTTCCTGAATGTCTTGTATTCTTTGAAGAGAATACTCTAGTTCTAACTGATAAGCATTCATTAAGTGCTTACCATGCTCTGGCACTGTGATAAGCATGTAAGTTACAAAGAAAGGCCTGACCTTATAATTAATCAAAAATATCAATTTAAAATATTGGGGGTTTGTAGAAGACTTTCTAAAGTAAATATTTATTTGAAATTAATAATAAAGTTAAAACAAATATGCATTCATAGCAAAATGAGGTGCATAGCTCTCTCTGTGTGTGTGTGTGTGTGTGTGTGTGTGTGTGTGTACAAAGTGATTTGCCCAAAGTCACACAGCTAGTAAGTATCAAGTGTCTGAGGTCACATTTGAACTCAGATTCTCTTGACTTCAGGACCAGTGATCTATCCACCGCACCACCTAGCTGCTCCAGAGATATATACTTACTACACAGAGACATAAAATTACTTGAGAATATTTTGAAGTTTTTTAATTAAACAAAGCTCAAAACAAATTGTTACATTGACTTGAAATAAATCCAGACATTTTCCAAGCATTTTCAATTTTACTAACAATCTTTATAAAAAATATGGTACATGATGGGGAACCACACTATACATATTCACTAGTTCAGTACTTCCAAAAAAGTCAAAATTCTGTGACAACGTTTTTCTAAATTACAAGTAAAGAACACAATCTCTGTAAAGTGGTAAGCTATCGAAATCATTTATTCTCACAGGGTTTGGAGTTTAAATATGGCCTCATACACTTACAGTCTGACTCTGAGAAAGTCACTTAAGCCTGTTTGCCTTAGTTTCTTCATCTTTAAAATGAGCTGGAGAAGGAAATCCCATATGACTTCAGTATCTTTGCCAAGAAAACCCCAAATGAGTCATGAAGAATTGGATATTAACCACTGAACAACATCAACAAAAAATTAGCTGATAATGGTAGGAATAAAATTTTCCTGGTTCAAGTTAGCCATCAGTATGAATAATTAATCCTATGAAATGGTTGCACTGTTTTAGGTTATAATTACGTAAAATAGGGTAACTGATTCTAGTCCAATGGAAATATGTCTCTTCAAATAACAGGATTTCTTCAAATGATCATTATTCACACTAATCAGGAATTAGTAAATAGAAATAAATTCAATTCTCTCTATATATATGAAAATGAAAATATTATATTATTATCTCTAATAGAACTATTCCAATACTAAACCCAAACAAAAACACCAAGTTTTTTGTTGTTCAAAATGTTAAATAATAGATATTATAAAAATATATTAGTCATTTTATTAGCATTTATATTGAACAAATTAAACTTAACATTTTAAAGTCAAAGTCTTAAAGGCAATAATTAGCCACTTTCACATTCCATATAAAAAAGGGAAAATCTAATACCTTTTTTAAAAGCCAATATTAACTATAACAAAAATGAGTGGAAAATTCTGCTGACTTTTAAAAAGTGAACCAACCTGAGTTACAAGCAACAGCATTCTTAAATTCTCTGACCTTAATTATCATAGATGTCTACTGACCACCAATGACATATTTTCTAATATATTGTATTAGCATAACTAAAGCAAGTTACTTTATGTTTCAAAATTCAAACATAATTTAAAAGTGTAGTATTCAAGAACTGATGAATTCACAGATTAAAATATTTGTTTGTTCAATGTAAAGATAGGTTATGCACATATTGTATTATATCTTATGAGCTCAAATACATTCCACTGGAGAGTTGACAATTTTATTCACATAATCTAGTCTTCAAGTAATTATTTTTTTTACTTTAATACTGAATTATATATTTATTTTTAATTTTTGTACAAATGATGTTTTTTATACACTACTAAAATAATCTTTTTTTTTTTTTAGGTTTTTGCAAGGCAAATGGGGTTAAGTGGCTTGCCCAAGGCCACACAGCTAGGTAATTATTAAGTGTCTGAGACCAGATTTGAACCCAGGTACTCCTGACTCCAAGGCTGGTGCTTTATCCATTATGCCACCTAGCCGCCCCTATTACTAAAATATTCTTAAGAGTAAACATAATATCCCCCCCCCTAAAAATATAGACTGTCATGAGCAATAAAGTAAAGGGAAGAGAAAAAAAATAAAAATAAAAAAATTTTTTAAAAATGTGTTTTAGTCTGTGTTCCAACATCATCAGCTCTGTTGTGGGTGGATCACATTCTTTAGGATAAGTCCATCACAAAAGCTATTTCCATATTTTTCCATTGTTGATTGTAATTCCCTCCATTCATACCTCCCTACTACCATATACTATATTTTCTCTCTCCTTTCACTCTGTCCCTTTTCTTAAATGGGCTGTAGGGTAGCTAAGTGGTGCAGCAGACTGATCACCAGCCCTGCAGCCAAGAGGCCCTGAGCCCACATACCACCCCTAAGGCCCAGCAACCACCCTGCCCTGTGGTCCTGGACAGGCCATCCAATCCTAGCCCCTTGCAAGAAGTAAAAAAGAAAATGTGTTATATCTGACCACTCTCTCCCCACAGTTCATCCTCTCCTCCATCACTCACATCCCCCCCTTCCCCCATCCCCCTTCTCTCCTTTTTACTCTAGATGTTTATGCCCCATTGAGTATATATATGCTATTTCCTCTCCGAGTCACCTCTGATGAGAGTGCCAGTTCTGTCATTTCCCTTCGCCTCCCCCCCATATCATTGCAATAGCTCATTGCAATAAAAATATCTCATTATATGAAATATCTTAGCCTATTCAACCTCTCCTTTCTCTTATTCCCAGTACATTTCCCTTTTAGACACTGACTCCATTTTTACACTATATTATATCTTCAAATTCAGCTCTCTCCGGTGCTTTATCTATAAAAGCTCCTTCTACCTGCTCTATTAAATGAGAAGTTTCATATACATATTATCAATATCATTTTTCTATGCAGGAATACATTCAGTTTATCATAATTAAGTCCCTCATATTTTACCCTTCTCCTCCATTCTCTATGCTTCACCTGAGTCCTGAATTTGAAGATCAAACTTTATGTTTAGCTTTGGCCATTGTAACAAGAACATTTGAAATTCCCCTGGTTCATTGAAAGTCCATCTTTTTCCCTGGAAAAGGACATTCAGTTTTGCTGGATAGTTGATTCTTGGTTGCATTCTCTTTTGCCTTCCGGAATATTATATTCCAAGCCCTATGAGCCCTTAATGTAATTGCTGCTAAGTCCTGTGTGATCCTGACTGCAGCTCCACAATATTTGAATTGTGTCCTGGCTGCTTATATTTTCTCTTTGACTTGGGAGTTCTGGAACTTGGCTATAATATTCCTAGGGGTTGTTTTTTGGGGGGTATCTCTTTATGGGGGGGAGATCAGTGGTTTCTTTCAATTTCTATTTTGCTCTCTGCTTCTAGAATATCTGGGCAATTTTCCTGTAGGAATTCTTTAAAAATGAGGTCACAGCTCTTTTCCTGATCATGACTTTCAGGTATCCCAATAATTTTTAAATTATCTTTCCTTAATCTGTTTTCCAGATCAGTTCTTTTTTCAATGATATGTTTCACATTTTCTTCAAATTTTTCATTCTTTTGGTGTTTAAGTATTGTGTCTTGACTTCTTGTAAAGTCATCAGCTTCCTTTAGCTCCATTCTAAATCTGAAGGATTTGTTTTCCTCAGAGAGCTTTCTTATCTCTTTTTCCATAGGGCCAATTCTGCTTTTTAAAAGCATTCTTCTCCTCAATAACTTTTTGAACTGTTTTATCCATTTGACTTATGCTGGTTTTTAATATGTTATTTTCTTCAGTATTTTTTTTGGATCTCCTTGACTAAGCCACTGACTTCTTTTTCATGTTTTTCCTGCATCTCTCTCATTTCTTTTCCCAAATTTTCTTCTATCTTCCTTACTTGATTTTCAAAATCTTTTTTGAGTTCTGTCATTAGCCTGAGCCCAATTTCCATTTTTCTTGGGGTCTAGATGCAGAAGCTTGTACTTCCTCATCTTCAGATGAAGTATTTTGATCCTTTTTGGCATCATAGACAATGTATTTCTCAATGGTGTTCCTCTTTTTTCTCTGTTTACTCATTTCCCCATCCTGTACCTGGTTTTGTGTAGGACACCCCACCCCCCACGCACACACAAGGATCTCAGCATGTGAAGCTCTGTCTTCTCTCCTGGTCTGTGAATGACCACAAGTGCACCCCTCTGCATGGGGCTGAGGTGGGGGGGCCCTGCTGTTCTTTGGGGAGCCTAGATTGTGATCAGGATCTGAATGTGGTCAGAGCCTCAGAGTCCTGTTCCAGGGACAGAGGACAGAGCTCAGAAGTCTCTCTCCACTCCCTTACTTTTGGTAGGCTGAGCACTCAAGGCTCAGTTGCCTAGGGGCTCCTGCTTACTGGCTCCCCCTGCTTCTGTTTCCTATTTCCTGGATTTGGGCTGCCAAGGCCACTGCTGCTTGCTGAGTGCCCTGAGGGCTGGGCTTCACCACTGGCTCTGGCAGAGGTCCCCCCACTAATCTTCCAAGTTGTACTCGCTGCTCCCCTGGGGTGTAGGTCAGGAAATTGTCCCTGCAGCAGCTCCCAGTGCCCTGGGGCTGTTTCCAGGAGGCTGAAATTCCTTCACTCTGGCAGGCTATCCCTCTAACCCCATGGAGTGGAGTCTTTCCATTATTTTCTAGGTTACCTTGATCTGGAGAATTGCTTCACTGGATCCCTCTGTGGGTTCTATCTCTGGAAAATTTAGTTAGAGTCATAATTTTATGATTTTTAAAATATTATGGAGGGAACACTAGGAGATGCTCTTCTCCTGTTGCCATCTTGGCTCCGCCCCTCTCAACTCCTTCATGTAATTATTAATGCATTTTTTTCCTCCTATGAAATAACCTAATGGCTGTGTTCATATTACTGAAAGAGTATGATAAGCATCCACTATAATGATGTTTCCAATATAAAACTGCTAATATCAGAGTATTATTAGTATCAATTTACAATAGAGAACAGACTTACCACCACAGCTAAACACTATAAGACATGCTGATAACTTATATCCCTACGTTAATAATGGAGTCAAGGTAGTGTGAGTGAATAGGTGGTATACTGGGTAGAGTGCTGGTTCTGGAGCCAAGAATACTTATGTTTCTGTCAGTCTCAAATCTGACCTGTGACACTTCGTAATTGTGTGACCCATGGTAAGCCAATTAATCCTGTTTGCCTCAGTTTTCTCATCTATAAAATGATCTGGAAAAGTGTCAAACCACTCAAGTATCTTTGCCAAGAAAACCCCATATGGGGTCATGAAGGATCAGACATGACTGAAAGGTCAGTGCATTATAATTGGAGAGAATGCTAGACTTGTAATCAGAAGAAAATTGAATTCAAAAAGTCTGATGAAGAGGCTAGAACTTTCTTTGTCAAGGGAAATCCCTTCACTGGGCTCTTGGTTTCTAACCTTTCCTTCATCTTTTCTCCATTACTTCTTTCATCTGGAATCTCTATCCACTGGCTCCTTTCTCCAATGTTTACCAAAAATATCCAGTTCTTCTCCTTATTTTAAATGCTTTTACTTTTTCTTGCTTTTCCTTCATGCTGTCATCCTCCATTTATTCTCCTTTTCAAAGTCAAATTTTTTAGCTAGGTTGTCAATACTCTGCTTTCCATCCCAAAGGGAAATTCTTAACTTCATTTACAATTTCTACCCACTAGGAATAATTGAGTTAACTGTTGCTCTCTGATAAGCTTTTCTGTTTTTGCCAGGAACAGGCCTCCATGACATTTTCTTTAGTCTCATCATGCCTCCCACATAAATATGAACCCTTCTTTTCCTTTCTATCACCCTCTTTAAATGCTGTCCTTCCCCCATTAAAATATAAGCTCCTTGAGGGCAAGGACTTTTTAATATGCTTGTATTTGTATTCCTAAATTTAGCACATATAGTCAGCACTTAATAAATGCTTTATCATCTCCCACTTCTTTTCCCCTTGTAAACTGGCTTCTGATACCATAACCCAGGAGAAATTGCTCTCCCTAAGAGTATGAGTAATCTTTAAACTACTAAATTCAATGGTCTTTTTTTCATCCTCATTTTAGTTTTCCATACAGTCACCCCTGCCCCTACTGTACACACTTTTCTCTTCTAACTTCTATAATATTGTTCTTTTTGTAGTTCTCTTCTTACCTGTCTGACCATTTTTTTCCGAGTGCCCCCATGGGATCCTTCTCCTGCCAACTAAGCCTAACAAGGTTCTGTCCAAGGCCATCTACTTTTCTCTACATATATACTTGGTGTTTCTAATTAGATTTCTTTTAAAAATGTAAATAGGAACTTTGTTACCATAAATGTTACCATAAATCTTTTTTTATTTTCATCTTCAAGTTCTCAGTTATTCAAAAGGTTTTGAGTTCATTTTGGTTCAAAAAAGTATATAAAACTTTGAAATAGTATTAAACCATCTGATCTCAATGAATTGCATATTTCTTTTTTTTTTTTTTTTTTTTTTTTTAGGTTTTTGCAAGGCAAACAGGGTTAAGTGGCTTGCCTAGGGCCACACAGCTAGGTAATTATTAAGTGTCTGAGACAGGATTTGAACCCAGGTACTCCTGACTCCAAGGCCGGTGCTTTATCCATTACGCCACCTAGCTGCCCCTACGCCACCTAGCTGCCCCAAGAATTGCATATTTCAATCTGAGATTAGGTGTTTTCATCAATTTCATTTTTTTCAATATTCAAGAGTTTTTCTAATAATAGGGCATTTTAAATAAAGACATTAATCTAATTGCCTCAAGTTACTCTCTGGACTTTTTTGATTCTTTTATAGTAGCTGACATTACTTTGGAGAAATATTTTCCTAGAGAAGTTAAACTGATTGGTGACTCATTCTTCCAGATCACATTTCAGAAAGGATTCCAGATATCCTTTTCCTCATTCAAGACCCCACTCTCCATAGTTCTCCCCCTTTGCCATATCAGTACCCTTTTATGTGTTATTTTCCCCCACTAAAATATAAGCTCCTTGAAGGTAGTCCTGTTTGCTTATATTTTTCCCCAGCACTTCAGAAATGGATATTAATGTTCTATTTCTCTAGTTTGACATATGTGAAGTCACTGTCTCAAACTAAATGAGTTATTAATGATGATAAGTATTCATCTTGAGCACAAAAAAGATATTCCCTAAGGAAGTAGATAAATGAAATCACAGATAACTTCTTGATTCATGTACCAGAAAAGGTCTAAGGATGAAATATTCATTAAGGAAAGCAAAGTCATTATGAAGGAGACAGTTCTTTTTAAATGATTATAAAAATAGGTTCTTTGAGGCAATCTTGTTTCTCAACACTGTCTCTATCCATTAAAAATGGGTTTCTTATCACAATTAATGATCTTTTTTTTGTTGTTTTTGCAAGGCAGTGGGGTTAAGTGACTTGTATGAGATCACACAGCTAGGCAATTATTAAGTGTCTAAGATCATATTTGAACTCAAGTCCTCTTGGCTCCAGGGCTGGTGCTCTATCCATTGTGCCACTTAGCTGCTCCCAATTAATGTTCTTCTAAAGATTTGATTTAAAGACCTAAAATTAAACACAACTGAACATGGAAATTATTCGAGCATATGAAAGGATTTCCAGAGAGGTGGAATTTTGACCTTTGGTTTTTAAATTGTTTCTATTTAATAAAACTATTGGACAGATTTGGAGAGCAATTATTGCTATTAATACAATTAAAACTAACCCTCTGTACTGAGTTAATTTTCTATTATGTAATTCTCCCTAAAGGTAAAATCTCAAAAGCATATGCCAGCAATAATTCCATCCATATATGAAATCCCCTTTAAAATATACAAACACAAAACTGATCTTTTAAAAAATTTCTAATGTTATTTTATTTAATTACTTGCAAAGATATTATTAACATTCATCTTTTTTCTAAACTTTCAACTTTTATTAAGTTTTTCAATTTTTCAGCTCAAATTCCACTTTTTTCTATTTCCCATGATAGCAAGTATCTGATATAGGTTATACAAGCATAGAACTGATCTTAACTTCTCTTGTGAAATAAAGGAAAAGTTATCATGATAAAATGACCATATTTTAGACTCTGAGTATGTCCCTATGTAGATAATCTGTAAATAAGACATGACTACAATATTTCAGAATTATTAGTGAGTTGGAAAGTTTTTTTAAAAGTTATTTCATTGAGTTCAGTTCATAGAGCTATAAATAAAAAAATAGGAAATCATTCAGTCTCTTCATGCCTTTGGGTATAGTATTTGATTTTCTTTGTGAATTTCACCTTCATTGACTTTGTTTTGACCTAATTTTATCAGAAAAATGCAGACAGTTTTTTCTTCTCAACTCTTCAGTCAACAAAAAGTATTAACAATGAAACCTCTGTGATTTCCCTAAACAATGTCTGACTTATACAAGTAAAAACTAAGAAAAGAAAAATTATAAATATATGATGAAAAACTGCTAAGGACAGGAACCAATTATAATGATGACAATAATAATTTATGTAATTCTTTAATTTTTACAAAAGTGTTTTTATTAACAGTATCTCATTTGATCCACACAATAAACCTGTGAGGTAAATTCTACTATTATTCACATTATTTAGAAAAGGAAACTGAGGCAAACAGAAGTTAAATGACTTATACAGGATAATACATCCAATAAGTTTCTGAGGCCAAATTTGAACATAGTTCAACTTGAGCCCAAGGTCAATGCTCTATCTATCATACTGTCTAGCCATCAAATTCACTTAACATAGTCTCTGGGATTACAACTCCATTCAACTGTGAGGAGACAGACAGGTTAATGAACAGAGAGACCCAGAGATTTTGATCAGTACCAAATCTCCAAATCTCCTGACATCAAGTCAGTCTAACCAAATCAAAATACACAGTACACTCTAATGTTTTCCATATGTTTCCATATGTCTGTCTAAGCTTAGAAAGACCTTCCTTCAATTTTCCCTGATGAAATCCCACTGGTCCTAAAGGATTCAAGTTCAATACCATTTTCTTCCCAGGAAGTCTTTGATGAGCCCCTATGACCTCAGCCCCAAGCAAAAGGAATCTTTCTTTCCTCTAAGCTCTCATAGAATTTTGTTTCTATCTAATCTTCCTATCCTGGGATACAAATGCATGTGTGAGTATACATATTTGGATATGCACCTATCTAAATGTATTATTTGTATACATATTATCAATTCAATAATTAAAAGCAACAATAATGAAAGAACCAAGGCTTCCTAGGAGGAAAGAATAGGATGAGCAAGAGATGGAAAGTACAAATGTGGGTGGGGATGAGAGGAAAAAAGATTATCATAACCCATGAGAGAAGAACTAGACCCATGAATTTACCAGTTTTCAAGAAAATCTTGATGGAAATATAGAAATTCCTGGATTTTCTCTATATTTTTAGTTAAGTTTTACTACTGCCAAGGGAATGAAAAGAACACCCATCCTTCCCTCCCACATGCATATTTCAAAACCACCTTTGTATGCTTAGAATTCAAAGCAAGGAGGATGACAGATATAAAAGGGAGTGCCAAGGCTTTAACCTGCTTGGCCACAAACACTTTGATGTGCAGGCTCTCACCCAAAGGGTGGTGCAGTTAAAGGTATGTCAAAGAAGGGTGTCTTCCCTTCTATCTGTGGGAAGCTCTACTCTCCCTCTAGGCTACTCACTGTTCACCCCCAAGGAAAACCTAGGCAGTTAGCATGTTGTTATTTGTATGTCAGAAATAAAGGTTATACCAAGAGCTATATTAAGGCTGAGGGACATTCAGATACTGGAGATTAAAAGGGGAACTCTCACTGAGATTAATCATTCAATTTTCACTCAAAAATGTGGGCTGTTCATTCTGCAGGGATCTAGTCTGACTGCCTGTATTATATTCAACAAATGGTTAATTTTCTAAAAAAGAGAGTGAATGCCTGAATAATAGTTAAGTAATCTTAAACATGCCATTTAATCTGAGGATAGGTCATCTCATTTGATGAGATGATAAATGAAAAGAATTTAAGAAAACCTCAAAAGTACTGCAAAAATGTTATTTGTCATATGATAAAGGATCACAGTCTTAGAGTCAGAAGGAAGGGAATCCAATCTAATCCTCACATTTTGCAAATGGGGAAACTGAGGCCTAGAGAGGCAGGATTTGAACGTTGGTCTTCTCACGAGCTATATGACCTTGAGCAAACCACTTAACCTTCTTTGCCTCAGATTCCTTAATCTGTAAAATCAGTTGGTGAAGGAAATGACAAATCATTTCAATATCTTTGCCAAGAAACCCCCAAATGAGGTCTCAGAGTCAGCCATTGCTATTGTAGCCACTGAATAGCAATCTCTATCGTCAAATTCAATGAATGATTTTTTTATTGTATCTCACAGATTTGATAATGATGTATTGTCCTTCGTTCTAGAAGAAAACCATGACATCAGGTAGGGTGATGCCTTGACAAGTACATGAACTGGATTTGAGTGAGGGGGTGCTGAACAAAGTCACCAGTTCATTTTCTCCTCCAGAACCATCTGGGTCCAGAAACCAGATATCACTCAGGATGACTGGACATAGCCCTAGTTGAGAGGTAACCAGGGTTAAGTGACTTAGCCAAGGTAAATAGCTAAAATTCTGAGTGTCTTAGGCTGAATTCGAACTTCTGTCCTCTTGACTCCAAGACCAGTGCTCTATCTATTGCACCACTTAGCTCCCACAGATTTGCTGTAAGGATCAGCTATTCAGTCACAATTAAAGAGTCCTTTGAATTTTGTGAAAAAAAAATTTCTTCATAAGCCTGAAAAAATGAAGATTTAAATACTTATACTACTTGCCTCACAGGGTTAGTATATGGTTTTAGAAAGGAGAAAGATCTATTGAGTCCTATACTTTTAATGTTTAAAAAAAAATTTTGAACAGTAATATATACTAAATTTTGTCAAGTTTTTCAATATTTACTGATAATCCTGGGGTTTTTATTATTTTTATTTTCATTATGTTACATTATGTTTTTCATCTTACTTTTATTAAACCAATCCTGCATCCCTCATATAAATCTAAACTGGTCATTACGTGAAATCTTTTTAATGGTCACTATGTTTACATTATATTATGTTTTATGTTGATATTCATAAAGGATATTAGTTTTTAGCTTTCTTTCTCTGCTTTGTATCTCTCTGGCTTGGATATCAAAATTATACTTGTATTATTGAAGGTGTTTGGAAGGATACTTCATTTTCTTATTAATGCAATAAGTTAATGTAATACCGGAATTAATTGTTCTTTGAATAAGAGAATTTACTTTTAAATGCATCTAGTCCTTTGAGTTTTTCCCTTAGCAATTAATTTATGAATTGTTTAATTTCTTTTACTAAAATTGTTTTCTATTTCTGTCAATATTTTTGTAAATATTCATAGGTTACTAAAGTGATCATTTGGGTTTGCATATAATTGAGCAAAATAGTCTCTGTGCATTTATTTTGCTTCTTCAATTGTGATTTTTTTTCCTTCAATTTTGATTCTTCTTTCTTTTAAAAATTAGATTATTTTTAAAAGCTCCTAGTTTTATTTATCAAGTCAATTTTTAAAATTTTTGTTAACTCTTTGATTTTCAGAATTTGTAATTTCATGTTTTCTGATGTTTGCTTTTTTCTAGGTTTTCTAGGTTTTTTGTTTGTGTGCTCAATTTATTAATCTATTCTCATTCTATCACATTGAAAGAAAGCATTTAGATATACAAATCTCCCCTTAATGACTATTTTTACTGCCTATAAAAAGTTTAGTCATGTTGTTATTATTTCATTATATTATCTACTGTTTCTATGATTTTTCTTTTAATCATATATCCTTTAAGATTAAATTAGTTCCCAATTGATTTTAATCCCATCTTCAAAGACTCCTTATTGACTATGATTTTATTACACTATGGTCAGTGTAAAGGATTCAATTAATGTTTCTACTTTTCCATATTTGAGAACTTTTTATATCCCAATTCTATCAAAGTGGCACTTACAGCTGAGAAATATGTATATTCCTTTCTGTGATTTAGCAATAACCAGGAATCAATTATTTTGTGTGTGTGTGTGTGTGTGTGTGTGTGTGTATGTGTATAATTTCTAAAATTCTATTCAAGTCCTAAATTTTGTTTATTTCTTTTTTTTTTAGGTTTTTGCAAGGCAAATGGGGTTAAGTGGCTTGCCCAAGGCCACACAGTTAGGTAATTATTAAGTATCTGAGACCAGATTTGGACCCAGGTACTCCTGAATCCAAGTGCTTTATCCACTACGTCACCTAGCTGCCCCTATTATTTATCTTACTAGATTTTCTCCACCTTCTTCATTTATCAGATCTAAAAAGTTACACTGAGATCCTCCAATATTATGGCTTCATTATACTTATTTTCCCCTGTTAATTTGATCAACTTTTCCTCAGATACATGTATGTTAAATACTGATCTTCATTATCCATGGTACCTTTATACACACTATAGTTTAGTTTTTATGTTTATCTCTTTTATTCATGTTTGTTGTTATTAATGCTTTATCTGAGATCATGTCTATTCCTGAAGTATAACAGAATTTGCTCTAGCTTCTTATTTTAATTGCATGAATATTTGTTTTTCAATAAAAGATTAAAATTCTCTAATGTCATTGCAAATTCATTCATTCGATATTTGAATGCCTAGTGTGCACAATGATCTATGCAGGGACTAGGAAAAATATAAAAATAAGTAGAATGCAATGCCAATCCTCAAGGGATTGATGATATGATTCAGATGACAGGGAGAGGCGCAAAATTAATACGGATAGGGACTGGACCTCTCATTTCATTTGTATAGTAAAGTCTCAGAATTAAGAAATTCCTGATACAACTGTAGATTCATATATTCTTTGCCATTTAGCTCCCACAGATTTGCTGTAAGGATCAGCTATTCAGTCACAATTAAAGAGTCCTTTGAATTTTGTGAAAATATTGTAGTGTGAGAGATGCCTAGAAGATTGATAAATTAAAAGATGTGGCCAGCATGTCACAGCCAATCTGTCTCAGGAATGGGGCAAAAGTAATTCAATAACAATTAGAAGAGATGTCTCTAAGAGAAAAATAGTGAACTGTGAAATAAGCTAGGAGAGATAGGTTCAAGCACAGCATTACAGAGAAGACAGCATTTGAGTCTGACCTTAAAGAATGGTTGTCAATAAATGAAATTGGGCATGGGCTGCCTTCCAAAAAACAAGAAATGATGGAAGCAAAGATCCAGCAAGAGACCATAAGAATGCTTGAGTAATAGCAAATAGATGAATTTGCTTAGCACATCAAATATGGGAAAAATATGACAAAACTAGATAACTAAGTGGCTGATAGATGGTGGAGAATGTCAAGTTAAGGAATATGAACTTAATCAGTATGTAATGGGAGAGGGAACTGAAGATTTTTGAACAGTAGAATGACATGATTATATATATTCTGATTAATGTGGCATGGTTTGTATAATGTAGAATGGAGATACATGGAAGTGGGAATGGAAGAGTAGAGAAATTTTTGGAAGGTAAAAGTTTATCTATTATAAATAAACTCCATAAACATAGAAGTTTTGAATTGATTATTGATGCTCTTAATTCTTTTTGTGCCAAACAAATTTTTTCCTTTCATCCCAGTGCTGAATATTTTGTGCCAAATTTGAGCCAAAATACAAATTTCACAAGGGATCAATTATAGTTGCAGTTTATTATAGTTTCTTCCTAACTACCCTAGAAATAAACCTAACAAGACTAAATAACAAATAAAACTTGCAGAAAACATATTTTAACACAACATGCTCCTGCACTGAAAGAGCCAAATACTGATAAACTTTGATTGTTATTAAATGATTCCTCTAGATGCAAGATTGTAAAATGATGAAATGGAGTCATATACCTTCCCAGCAAAAGGATCTAGGAAGAATGGAATTCTATTTTCAGATCCCTCAAAGAACAGAAGGTCTATCTAGGGTCTAACTAATTTTCCTTTGAAGTATTGAACAAATTGCCCTGGTCTGTAACTGAAGAGTTTAGTGTATGAAGAAAGAAATTTTTGAGAACTCTGTGCTACCCAATATCCTTTCCCATATAGTCAGATTCATCCCTAACAATAAAAATAACAACAAGCATTTATAGCTACAAGCTTAAGACGTACCAGGCTCTTTACTGAAAATTTTGTTACCATTTGTTTCATTTGATACTCCCCATCTGGGAGGTAAATGCTATTAGTATCCTTATTGGACAGTTGATGAAACTTTAGCAAACAAAGGTAAAGTAACTTGGTCAAGATTATATAGTTGATAAATGTCAGAATTTTTCTGATATTCACAGAAACATATGATCGACAGGCATTGTAATCTGAACTCAGGGTTTCCTGACTTCAGATCCAAAGCTCTATCCACTGAACCACCTGGATGCCTGGTCATTCAACACCCTGGACAAATCCTACAACAGAACTAAGGGGATCACTCTGTTAAGATATCCTGATGAAAAGCATGGCCATTTTACCCACTTTGTTTAATCTGAACAGAAATAAGTGACATGTAGCTTTTACAGAATAATTTTATTTTATCACAGAAAGACAAACATATAGTAAGATAGACATGACTATTGCAGTCATCAAAATTCTCACTATTAAAAAATTTACTTTTTTCACTAAAATTTCAATTTTTAGAGAGATAATTCACTAACTTAGGAGAAAAACAAACAATTTAATACAGCCCCTTCTACTTCAAACAATTCTCCCAAGTTTGATGGAATAAAATTATTTGCAAAGGTATAAGCATTCCTATCATAATCTCCTTAGCTCTGTGCTTCTTTGAATGGTAAAAAGGTAACTACCGTAAGATTTAATTAGATATAAAAACGATTTTCCCAAAGAAGTTGCAAAATGAAAACAAAAGCAAGGCTAACTTTTTCCTAAAGCTATCACCATTAGTTATGTGCCTCAAACATACCATCAACAGGGCTTTTGTTATATTCTCCAGGAAAAAGTTTCCATCTTTGAATAGGTGTATCTACAATCAGCATACCCAATAGCAAAATAAATCAATAAATTCCCAAACAACTGCTACAAGTATGAAAGGATTGTTTTCCTGTGTCTCTCTTAGGAAATAAGAGAAGCCTATGGTAAACAATATCTAGACTAGCGCAATCAGGAAATGTTTGATTCTATCTTTTTTTAATAAAATAAGACATAAGCATACATAGCCTTAATAGGTAGAATTTCAATCTTATTAAAATTTAAATTAATTCTAAATCTTGTTAGATTATTATATGCACCAAAACTTTGAAAAATATTATAAAAACTCCTATTCCAATAAAGCTAATTAACTTATTATAAGTATATATATATATATATATATATATGTATATGGGAAAAGATAAAATCTTTCTTATCCTTTGATATTCCCTCTTCCTCTTTCAATACCTTAGCCCTCTTCCTTTAAAACTCCATTTAAACTGTACTTTCCAAAAATCTTTCCTTGACCAACCCCATTTAACCAATCCTTTATACTTAATAGTTAACTTGGAGATTAATTTACATTCATTTACATACTACTGGTCGGAATTCTTTTTTAACTGTGGTCTCTGTGTTTCATTTCTCCAAGTCATTAAGTTTTTTATTTATTCTATATTCCGAGTAACATTTGCAAAGTTTTCCTCTAGGCATTCAATAAATGACAGTTGAGAAAAAGCATATGACTAATTATGTTTGGGGTTTTTTTTGGCAAGGCAATGAGGATAAGGACTTTCCCAAGGTCACACACAACTAGGTAATTATCAAGTGTCTGAGGACTAATATGAACTCAAGTCCTCCTGACTAATGCATGTTTGTCATATTATATAGTATACTCTAACATAATATGTATATATACTATATATAAATTACATTAAAGAACTTGAACCAAATTTATTTTCAGTATCCTTTGGAAAAATGCTGGCTATTTATATATTTATGGTTATCTGACCATATTTGGCTTTCTGGCTAAAGTAAAATAATTCTGTAAAAGGTACATAAATCATTTTATTTGTCCGTATTAGATAGAGTGGGTAAAATGGCCATGTTTTTTCTCTGCATCAAGCATAAATGCCTGAATTTTTCTGATATTCACAGAAACATATGATTGACAGGCATTATAATATCTCACTTGAAAAGACACAGATTGATTTGACATTACACTGACAGCAAGATAATTTATTCCTTCTATTGTATGTAGTCTGGAAAAAATAAACATCTCTTTTTTTAATCTAATCTTTTTTTCTTTCTAACAAGTCATTGATAATCTCAGCCTCATCTTCTGTTGGTTTGGTCCTTCTTGCTGTATCTTTTTAGGAACTCTTCTTTAGAATCTTCCAGGTCTGGAACCATCCAAACTAGAAATTTACAGTTTTCTAAAGTGACTAACATCTCCCTGAAGTCACGAGTGGGAAATAAGTCAATCCTCCCCATAAAATACCTTGATCCTGGAGCTGCACTAATGTATGGAAAGATGACTGGTTCAGAAGTCCCAGCAAAAGCCCATTCATTGAAGTATTATTTTAAAATACCATCATAAATTTCTTTTCCTAACAAAATGGTCTAAAGAACACTGCTTCAGGTTTCTCAGCAATATCTCTTGTGGTTTCCCTTCCTTGCTCTTCCCTATCCTTCTTTTTAAGTCTCAGTCCAGTCGCCAATATGTGGAAGTCGATGAGGTTTAGTTGTCAACTAATGGTTCTAGTTTTAAGGTGGTAGATGCTCTCTCAGTTGAGTTAAATTTTC
The DNA here is from genome assembly GCF_037893015.1 of Macrotis lagotis. Taxonomy (NCBI): domain Eukaryota; kingdom Metazoa; phylum Chordata; class Mammalia; order Peramelemorphia; family Peramelidae; genus Macrotis; species Macrotis lagotis. The sequence goes on along the minus strand of NC_133664.1, from coordinate 137,301,623 downwards.
TTCTTTGTTGTCTCTTCTCTTCCATTTTTTTTAGAATTTCTGTTTTTTTATTACATCACTTTCCTTTTAAATTTTGAAGGAAAAGAAATTATTATCTGGTTGGCTCATTGAATTTGCTTTCAAAAAGCCCCTTTGGAATATCAGTCTTGGGCCCTAACCATTAAAATGTTGGTGCTTGTCTAGTTAATTACATAGCACTTCTATAAGCCGAGTAAATCAGTTCTCATTAGGCATTTTATTGTAATTCAACAAATTCAGTTCAACATTTGTCACTACGTGCAAAGCACTATCATCTTCCTAAAAAGCCATAAATAACTACTATATTATATGGAAGCTGGGTGATAGAGATTAGATCACATTCCATTTGAACACACAGTACTTAACAATGAATGTGTAAATTCCAAAAGATACAAAGTTTCAGAGTTTTCTGGGAAAAGAATGTGATTATTCTTGGTGTGGTGTGTATTTGTATCTCTCATAAAAGTCTATAATCTAAAAGAATGCACTAAAAGAACATCCAAGCACAGTTTACAATAAGCATTTGGTCCTGGAAGGTAGTACTTTCTCGAATTAGCTCTGAATGCAGTAACAATTTGCTAAGTGTAGATGGTACATGTGTACCTCCTTCATGAAACCCTTCCAGACTAAATCAATATTGACCCAGGCACTTACATAACTTTACTTTTCTTCAATCCGAGCATTTCTCTGTAGCTCTATTCAGTTTTAGTATCTTTCAATATTAACATTTGATGCACTACTTAACATGTTTAAGGGAATGTACAAGGTACTAATGTTCTACATGACTATATACAGTTGTAAATAACTTTTGATCAGTAAACATTTATTATTTCCTATGTCCCTGGGAACTGTGCTAATCAAAGGATGCATCTACAAAAAGGAAAGACAGACCTTGCCCTTGAGGAGCTGAGAGACAACCCAAAAAGAAAGGTTTCTGAAAAGGGTGCAGGGGCCTGAGTAGCAAGGCTAATAATTAGATCTTGCAAGATACATGTTTATTCAGTCTCTTTCAACAGACCCCAAACCCCTCAGGGACAAGAACAGATCTTTCTAATTTCTATGTAACTCTCCAGAGAGATCAATGTAATGTTGGATACACAGCAGGGAGACTCAAATTAACTTTGAAGAGTCTAAATACCCATCAAAATATGATGGAAGCAAATGCATTATAATCCTTCACTGCATTTTATTAATCCATATCAGTATGGTATTATACATGTAACAAGAATCTGTCATTTCATGTATGTAGGTAGTAATTCCATTGAAAAAGATGAAAACCACTCCCATACTTTAGTATATGACTTTGTGAATCACTATACCCCCCCAAACAACTGCATGATGGCCAACTCTCTGGTAATCTTCTTCTCCAAATTACCAGACTTATCCAGAGTTGACTGCTATACAATATGCCACTGATTCATATGTGAAACCTTGTGTCTTTGGTAGAATCTTCAGAGATTTACCTACTACTGACATGGTCATTGAGAACCCAAGATCATCCCAATACCACAATGAGACATATCACTGAAACAAAGGATAATAAAAATGTAATAAATGACTTTAAAGAAACATTTACCCCCCCAGAAAATAAAGGATAAGACCACAAAACAGAAAAAAAGATTTTTTGAAAAGTACAAATTATTTGAATAATATCCCAATGGATGTGTGATTTAACTAATTGGAGAATTTCTTTCAATAATTCTGACCACTAACTGTCTATCTGAGTAAAAGATTTTGGGGCAAAAATAGTTTGATATCACTGATGGTGGATAGGTTTAGATTATTCCTTTTGATACTATCTCAATACAAAAACTTTAACAGGTGTTACCATTGAGAAAAACATAAGCATTTCTAAGTTTTTCTAAAGGAACCAGAATTTCAAAATACCTTGAAGAACCCAGATAAGTCAATTGATACGGTACATTTTTTTAATCCATAAAGCAAATAGAAAACATAGAGTGAAAAATTTTATTTCAAAGTGAAATGACAATTTTTTTGCATCAGTTAATGTGCTTGGCTCTTCTAGTATTAAATACTGTTTTTTTTTTATTCATGCTTTTTTTCACTTCTAACAGTCTAGATGAGGTATCTTAAGCATAGCACACAAAAAAATCTCAAAAGAATGAGAAGTATCTTTTCTGGGAATATGTCATCTTCCAGGGCTAAACAGAGTTCATCAGGGGATAATTCTGGAAAGCCCTGTCTAGTTGTGACATGAGAAAATGAATGTGAAAATTACAGGGAAGTGGGAACAGTGATGACATAAGTCTCTCCACATTGAAATGAAAAACCAAGAATGTCAAGATGGCATTTAATCCATTGGGGATAATATAGCAGATAATCTCTGTGGGTTGAAGTTGTCATTAATCCTGTTGAAAATCTAAAACCATGGTCTCTCTTAGCTGTCTCAAGAAATAGAACTTTTAAAAATTAGATGTGGACTTAAAAGTAGGAGTGGGATATATGGTTTTTACTCTTGGTAATTTTCCTTACAGAGTTTAGCTATCATTACCAAGGAATAATTCACCAATGACAAGAATTGCTGAGCAGCTGGAAAAATAAACAGAGTTTAAAGTGTTCTCCATCTACCAGCTGAAGATGACTCACTCTGCATCAAAACAATGAGCAAAAAAGGAAAGTCAATGATTTCAGTGAAGTTTTTATTCAACCCATGCCAGGGATTCTATCATCACAACTTCCTTCCCCCTTCTTGAAAGAATCCACACCTTATGCCACCCGATATATCACAGTAGAATTTGTAGCTCCTACAAAGGGGGTTCTGGACTGCACACAGAAAGCAAAAGTCATTCAAGAGGAAAATAAAGAGGGGGATGAATATGCCAATTTGGGTGAATGACCCAATTTTTAGAGTGACTATAGCTGTAGTTCTCTTATCAGAGTCGTAATAAATGAAAGCAGAGTTGGAAGCATTAGGGAGAAGAAAATAGGTGGGACCTTTTTATAGGTAAAAGACAGGACAGGAGTTAAATATCATTTTGCTGAAATCTAGGATTTTGTTCCCCCCTCATTGTTTTTGTTGACCAAAAGGTTATATTTGACTAATCTTTAAGGATGTAATCACAATGAAGGGATTAGAATTTAAAATCATAGAATGTCAAAGATGGAAAGAATTTTTTTAAAAAACATGTGTGGAAAATTTCATTTTACAAAAGAGACTAAGGCCCAGGGAAGAAAAGTGACTTGCCCAAAGAGTCAGACCTAATTACCTGCTCTTTACCTATATTTTCATCCATAAACACTTCTTATGCATTTGCTACTTCCAAAATTAACTATGTGTAGTTCTTTTCCTGTTCCTTCCTTCATCCAGAAACTTTTTTCTTTATATATCCTAGGTGTAAGGATGTTGCAGATGAACTAGGAAGGATATAGGTACAGATCAATTCTCTCTCCAACACTGTCCTAGGACCTAGACTTTTCCTTACCTTCCCATTTCTTTACCTACCTATTTACCAAAGCCCCACTTTCAGTACCAAATTAAGCAACTCATAGCCAGGAAGATAACTAAATGAATGGCTGTAACTAAATTCAGTTTCCATTTGTCACCAAAAAAAGTAATTGAAAAGAAATAAAACAGCATTAAAGAGAAGGAAAAGAAAAAAAATCCTCACAAAGAAAAAACAATAGAGGAACTGAAAAAAATGAGAAGGCAAAAAGGGGCCCCAATACTATGAATAAACATTATAGGGTAAAGAAAGTTAAACAAAAGATGCAGAAGAAATGAATAATTAAAATATATTAGGAAATCAATTTCTATAAATAATAATATTAATAAGAAAAACAAAACCACACTCTTAGAATAAATGATCACCCTCCAAATATGTATATATAATACAGCAATCGTTTATTTTAAATCATGTAAATCATGTAAGGAAAATTTCATTTTACAGGAGAAACTAAGACCCAGGGAAGAGAAGGAACTTGCCCAAGGTCACAGAGCTAATTAATTACTCTTTACCTATAATTTCCCTAATAAACAATTCTTATGAATTTGCTGCTTCTGAAATTAACTATTTATTGTTCTTTTTAAAAACATTAAAGAACAAAGATTTTGGAAGAAACTTTCCTTAATTTGGACAAAAATATTTATTCAAAAGCAAGTGTTGCTATTATTGGCAATAAAGAAATATAGGAAGCCTTCCCAATAAGATCGGGGTAAAGCGAGGAGAACTATTTTCCTCATAATTATTTGATATAGTGGTAAAAGTGCTATTTATTATGACAAAATAAAAGGACAGGCAAATTAAAAGCAAGATTATATTTGTAGATTATAGAATAATTTACTAAGAGAAGCTCAGAAAGTAAACAACAATATTAACTTTGGAAATAGGTACAACAAAGGAAATAATACAAAATAAATCTACAAAAACTCGCCACCATATTACTTGAAAAATAGAAAGAAAATAACAGGAGAAATTATATTTAAACTAATATAAATTATATAGAATATCTGGAAGTTAAGTTTACAATATAAACATAGGCCTTTTGAAAAGACAACTAGCTACAAAACAAATGAAGAGACAGTAAAATATTCAATGAAGGATCATAGTAATACAGTAAAATGACTATGGTCCCCAAATTAATTTATATTTAGGGTTATGCAAATCAAACAACACAATTTTTATGGATAAATAAAAAGTGAATAATATCAAGGGTAAAATATATAAAGGAAGATGATATCAAAAAAGGTAAAATGGAAGATGATTTGCAATTACCAAATCTAAAATTATATCTGTTAATATTTTCAAACCAATCTAATTTTGAATTTAAAAAATTAAAGGCCCATAAGTGAAATAGATTAGATAGGCAAAATATAGGCACAAATGTATACCAAGTTCTACTCTCTGATTACCCAAAGAACCCTTTATTTGACAAAAACTGATTGGAAAACCAAATAGTGTGGCACAAGACACGTTAAGACTATATCCCAAATACAATGAAAAGTTTCAAATGAATACAAAAAAGTCTGATTCTATTTTAAAATTATAGCTCTAAAAAGTGATGTTCTCTATTTCTGTTCATTGATGAACAGGGCAAAGATTCATGATCAAATGAGAAAATAGAAATTATAAACAACAATAGAGGCTAATTTATTATATCAAAATGAAAAAAGAATGCACAAAAAATCCACGTGGCTACAATTAGAAGGAAAGGTACAGATTAGGGGAAAATTTATTCATTAAACACCACTGATAATAGTGAAATATTTAAAATCAATAATGAAATTACAATTAAATAAAATTAAGATATACTCTTCACTATTTATAGTGAATCATTTTGGGGGGAAAACTTTCATTGACCAGATTAAAAAAAAAACATTTAAAGTAGAGAAAAGCAAAATTGAAGCATCACTTCATACCCATCAAGTTGATAATATGGAAAAATACTTATCTTTTTAAAAGTTACAGGATCTTTTAAAAGAGATGGAAACCAATTTAGGGCTGACAAAATAGTGAATTTTGATTAATAAAATGTTGAATTATTAAGATGTCATCACTTTGCTTCTGTCCTTTGAGCCAGCAGTCTTACTACTGGATTAGTAACAATGGTTGTCAATGGAAGTTCCTATTCCTCCCAAAAAAGATTCATGTACAAAAAATATTCACTACATTATTTGTAATAGCAAAATGCTCAAAACAATATTTGAAAATGGCTTAACACACAATAATATTATTGTACTATAAAGAACAATAAATATGAAGACCTGACAGAAACATGAGAAAATATTTTTTAAGTGATATAGACTGGATGATGTACAGTGATTGCTATTATTGTTCATCCTTCATTCTTGAAGAGGACCAGTGACACTAACAGCATGATGTCTTGACTCAAGCAAGGAAGAATTGAATACAAAACTCAGAATAATGTATAATTGTAATGGAAGACAACACAAGTTATGTCAAATATGATGGACAAGGGTGGCACTGATATTTCATTTCTTTCAACCAAAGGTAAAATATGAAAACAAGAAAATAATATGCAACATTAAGTGGCAATAAATTATTCTACAGAATGTTTTGCTTAGTTGTTTTTTATAGAAAATTTTTCTTTGCAGAGAGGATATTTGGATATGAGTTGGGAAGTGATTGCTGTATACAGAAAAAACATATCAAAATATTATTATTGACAGCTTGTGGAGCAGGACTCAATCTCAGATCTTCTGAGTTTTCCTGTAGATGAGATTCTTAACCTAAATTTTGTGAATCATGGACCCCCTTTGGCAATCTGATGAAACCTATGAGACACCTTACAGAATGATATTTTTAAATATATAGGGTTAAAGAGAAAACCAAATACACTGAAATAGTTATCAAATTTTTAAAGAGGTCATAGAATCCAGATTAAGAACAGAAGTCTTGAGGTATTCTTTACACTAAGTGATGCTACCTACCACCTCCAGAGAGTTTACACTATTAGAAAATATTTAACCTTTCCTTTGAATCTTTTACTCAGAAGTATTAATGGCTATACATTTCTGGAGAGACAGAAAAAAATCCCTGAATAGAGAGCTTTTTTTAGCCTTACGAGCAAGAATCTGTTTTTAATTCTTCTAGTTCTGCCACCCACTTTATAATAGAAAGTAGAGTGCAAAGTCTAAAAGCATTGGTGGCATTAGCCCAGATGACAGCATTTTCTCCGTGTAGGTGGCACATTACAGCTCTCACTGGAATCCTATGCAGGAAGTTCAGGATTCTTCCATTTCCTCCCCCACTATCCTGGATCAGCTATTCCCTAGAATGGTGGCATCTGTTTATGTACTTGAATATTTTCAGACTCCCAGTAAGAGTCCTGCCTCAAAAAAAGTCGAGCAAAAAATAGAACCAAGATCATCCCTAAAATAGTGCAATGGATTTGTTACTTATATCTCAAATGATAAGAAAAATAATAGCTAGCATTTATATCACAGTTTAAAGTTTGCAATGAACTTTACAAATATCTCAACAGAATGGTTCTGGGGGGGAGGTCATACAGATGCAGGATGGAAATGGGACTTCAATAACACTGACAACTAACTCCCTAGTGAAGATATTCCTTCTATCAAATCATTATAGCATAGTTCCTACAACGTATCATCTTAGAACAGCAGTTCTTAATTTTTTTATGTATTATGGAGTCCTTTGGGGGTGTAGTGTAAAGTCTCTGGATGCCTTCACAGAATAATGTTTCTAAATGTATAAAATGAAATCAATAGGATTACAAAGGAAATCAAATATGTGGAAAATACTGATCAGAATGTTTTTAAAAATCAAGTTTATTGACTCTAGGTTAAGAAGTCCTTTCTCAGGAAGTTGCCGTAAAGCAAGAAAAGGATAAGTAAATTATCTAGGGTCACAAATGTATCAGAGGCAGGACACAAATCTAGGTCTTCCTAACAACAAGACCAGGCGAAAACATTAAATAAATGAGCTATTCAACAAATGTACTTGAACTTTAATAACGCCCATTCTCTCTATTTGCTTTGGCTGTGTTAATTATATTGTATGTTCTGTTGAGCCACAGGGTCATACCAGAAGGTTGGCTTGGAAAATTTTAACATTGCTCTGCAAACAACAAAACTCTGCTATTGAAGAAGGACCATGTTGGTGCCACCACACAAAGCACAGCACAAAAGCTAACCTAGGATTAACCAAGCCAATTAGTGAGTATCTGAGACAAACAGCAGGGATAGAATGAAGCCCAACATGTATTTGGCACTCAGATTTCTTTCCACTCACTTTATTCATGTAAAGATTGGATTAGGGAATGAGAGCATAGAATTAGACAGTCAGAATACTGCCACTCTGAGAATTTTTTTTCCCCACAGAACAGCTACATTATTTAGAAAGAGAGGATCAAAGGAGGCATTAGATCCACTAAATAGCTGATTGTTTTGTTACAGCACTTGCTTTTTATTTCTCCAGTATGAATGTCCCTTCAGTTGAATAAACACTGTTCTTCCTTGGCTGTATGACACTGTGGGCCCTATCTACACAGGAAATTAAAAGACCTCTCAGTTTGAATCAGTTGAAAATTTCACAACTGGTTGGCTTCACAAGATTACAATCTGAATTTATATTCCAATTTTCTTCTTAAGGTAAGCCACAGAGACATCCTAATGGTCCAAAGATCTGATTGGCTAAAGGTAGGGTAATGATGGAATATTATTTCTAACAATTTTTTTTGTTGTTGTTGTTTTGTTTTTTTAGTTTTTGCAAGGCAATGGGGTTAAGAGGCTTGCCCAAGGCCACACAGCTAGGTAATTATTAAGTGTCTGAGGCCAGATTTGAACTCAAGTACTCCTGACTCCAAGGCCAGTGCTCTATCCACTGCGCCACCTAGCTGCCCCCTTCTGTTTTGTTTTTTTCTAACAATGTTTAAAAATCATTTATGATTCTTACTGGTTTTACTCAAATGCAGAAGGACAACTTTAAGAACTTCCAAATTAAATCAGCATTATATGAGATACTTTATATAAATTGAAATGCTTGTGATTAATCCTAGGCTCAGTGGTAGAAAAAGCTCTCCCCAGAATTTAGGAAAGGACTTTAAAAAGAAGCTATTTTGACTGAAAAACATTCTAATTTATTGTAAATGAGAAGAACTAATATCACAATGTTCAATCACATATTAAGATGAAAAATCAGAGGCCAAGATAATCTTCAATATCAGATAATCACTAATATTTGACTTTGAAACATCTTTTTATATTTATATTTAAATATTTTTTCTGATGACTACACACTTTACAAAACCTGTTCCAGGTAAATAAGACATTTTCCTCATTTTCCTTCCTAACTCTATGAGGTTAATAATGTTTTGTTTACTGGATTAAAGAGGATCATTTAAATTTTACAAATAAGAAAATTAAGGCTCAGTGAGGCCAATGTCACATGGCAGATAAAAATGTCAGAAACAGTATTTAAAACCCAAAATCTATGGATTCAAAATCCAGTATTTCCTCTTTGAAAAATATTAGATCTGTGGAGAAAAATATTAAAGTATACAGTAAGAATCTGATAGGCAGACAGGAGAATTTATACAGTCTTCCATCCTACCTTCCTGATCAACTCTTCCCACATGCTAGCAATAAGTAGCATCAAATTGTCAAAATGAAAGAAAGCACTAAATATAAAGGTATCATCTTTCCTAGAATAGAACATATGTTTAGGTTTCAAAGTATCACAGTCTGTTGGGATTTTAATTAAGTAAAATCTGTGAACTCTACAGAAAAAAAAGCAAAATTTAAGGTAACGATGTAATCCTCTACAACATAAGTTATTCTATAAACTATAATTATTTTAGAGAAGTATCATGGCAGTGTGATTAGTTTTGGATTTGAACAAGAAATGAGACATGAAAACCTGGGTTCAAGAACTGACCTTAACAGCTACTAGCTCTCAGCGGGGACAAGTCACTTTCATTCCATACACCTCAGTTTCCAAATATGCTATGATGGGGTCAGTAATGTCAATGAATACAACAAAAACAGTTGATAAGTGACTATTCTGTGTCAAGCACTGGATTGCAAATAAAAATAGAAACAATTCCTAACTTCCTCACAAGGTCTTCTCAGGGTCTTACAAATGTCTTCTATCAGGATAGTAATTATTTTTCTTATCAATATCAAAAGCAAAGAAGTGAAGTTGAACAAGTAACCCATGAAACGATGTTTCATGTTGTCTTAGGGCATGATGAAACTAATTTTGTCAATAATTACATTTACTTCTCCAAAGAGAACTAGCAAATCTTCCTTCCCTTTAGCTGCATTTTCCTGATATCTTTCAGATTAATTTGCAACAAGATTATAAATACTGATTAGAATAAATTATTTTAATTGTATATCTTATAACAAAGCATTTATTAAATGCTTATTATTTGTCAGTCACTATGCTAAGTTATAAGAATACCAAGGAAGGTAAAAGATGGATGAAACACATCTTATTTTTTTATTCATTGTATTAAGTTAAATTAATATGAATATCTTGGCTAAAAACCTATGCTTTTATCACTCAACCAAATCTCTAGCTTTAAAATTAGGCATATTTTGAAAAAATCCAACCTAAACTATTCCAATTATATTGAAATAAAAGAATACTTCAAATTTGCTAGCTTTCTCAAGAAGCGAGGATCATTTTCCAATTTTGTTTAATTCAGTTCTGATTGTGTGAAAAGAAAATACAGGTAGCACAGTGCTTATCAAAGAGGTAAGGCTAGATTTGTCTGTCCTCTCAAAAATAAATAAGATGATCCTGGCTTTTCAAAAGCCTATTCAAGAAAACCAGAACAGGTCTGACTTGTTTCTCCAGAAGTAGCTCTCTGAACCCCCTTCAGCTGTATGTGACTGTTTCAATTTTCTTATACTACATGGAGAACAGCATGCTTTTGACTTGTCTACTTTGCTAGTATGTAAACAGAAAATAGTTTATAATACTGCTGAGTTGAAGTGCTTTCCCTAAAGAAATGTGCCCACCACCTAAGTTAGTGGAAAAAGTAAAACTTCCAATGAGGCAAAGATGACGTGAATATCTTATGAGTGTTTCTGTCTCAAGTCTCCTTCCTCTGGCCCACTAGTCTGTCTTGTCCACATGTCACATCTTGAAAAGCAGGCATGATTTCTGTTTACTCATTATCTTGTAGCCTAAGGCAGAATTCATGTGGGAAACTGGAAAGGAAACTAGAGAATTTATGGATAGAAAGCTACATATTTCAGGTGGGTTGTTTTTAAGGAAACAGGTGCAGGGATGAATCTGTTTGTAAATTAAACTTTCTGGATAATGGGGGTTAATGCAGTATAACAAACTTATAAGTTCTCTTGTATATTCATTCTTGCTAAGCATAAACTATTATTATAATTTAAAGTAACTGATTTTTATTTTCTTGCTAAGTCCACACACTTATACCATTACATCTTTTTTTAAAAAAAACCCTTTACATCTTAAGTATCCAACTTTTTACTTTTAGTTCTTTTGGGCTGGATAAATCCACAAAAAGTTGTCAAGGGTCAGATAGAGAGTTTAATATTTATTTATAACTAAATGCAACACATATTATCAATGAATATACTAATAAAATGTAAAAAAGCTACATAAATGGGCTTTGAAAGCAGCATGCAGGCCATGGGCCACAAGATGAACACTCCTGCTCTACATAATCATCTTTGATATGAAAAATCACAGTATTATCAAATAAATCAGACATTCAAATGGTGCTTCCAATGTCATGACTTTCAAGAGGATCCTGCTCTACTTTCATATAAAGTTAACTATTTACTTACTAATACATGCCTGTAAAAAAGGTAAGTGCTTTATAATCCTCATATTCTATGCCTCTCACAACCTTTTACCTCTGTCTTACCTGACCTTCAAAATCCAAGTTCAATATCATCTCCTTTATGTAACTCTGATTTCTCTGAATATAAGTGATTGTTCTCTCATCTAATCTCATAGCACTTTGTACTCCTAAATACACAGTTTTTGTTATATTTATCTGTATACATGTTTTATCTCTCTTGTTAAGATGTAAATTTCTTGAAGGCAGATTTATGGTTCTACTTACTCCTAAACCTAATATGTTCTTTCCTTCTCTCTCTCTCTCTCTCTCTCTCTCTCTCTCTCTCTCTCTCTCTCTCTCTCTCTTTCTGTCTGCCTCTTTTCGACCCCTCACCCCACCATGACTTGGGGTACTGATGAAAGATAAAGTGATTTATGAAGTCTCACCTGGTGTGTGTCAGAGAGAAAAACTTTAACCCATTCTTCTAGATTCCAAGGCTAGCTAGCAATCATCTTCTTTGCTGACTCTTATGAGAAACTATACTAACTATACTAAGGTATTTAATAAATGGTAAATTAATGTCATGAATTCTCTATCATGATCTCTAACATCTTTCCTCATTTCCCTTCTATTTTCTATCCTGGCTTCTCCCTACCATATTATTTAGCTCCAGTAATCTGACATAGCTGCCTGCTGATAACTGAGCAGGCAGAGTCAAGCAAAAAAGGGTGATTTGAAAACATAGGTTAGGCAGGATGGGCTCATGGATCATATTCAACCTTCACATCTAGGCACATTAGGGTCAAAATTAATCTAGTTGTGGCATCATCAGGATATAGGGTTATTACTATTTAAATAAATTGGATTATTTTAATACCTTTTATACAACACTTCCAAAGGATTTGGACTCCAAGATTTTCAAAGTTTTTTCTTTGTTAGGTTTTGTACTGCACTTTAGAAGAAATTCAGACAATATTCTTTCAAAAGAGCAGAATCACCTAACAAGACTAGTAATGCTCCTGGAAAAACTTTCACACATTTTTTACAGGTTTATAGCTCTACATATGGCACATAAAATGTGAGCCCATTGAGGATAGGGGCTGGGTTTACTTTTCATTGTATCTTCAGCACTTAACCACAGTCTCAGGTCCATTGTAAATGCTCAATAAAATGCTTATTGACTAAAAAAGACAGTTAATGAAAAAAATCTATCAAAAATCATATTCTAGAAAGCCATATTCAGAAATATGCTTTTTAAATGTTTAAGCGGCTCTATTTTAAAATCTTCTATATCCTACCATTAGTGGAAATGTCTTTACAGAAAAATCTGGATATGCTAGCACACTTTTTAAAAAGGTATATGAAGGCAAAGGATTTGATATCTTATTATAGTTTATCTACACTTCCAAGTAACAAAAATGTCTTTTTTGGTGGTATTTGTTGAGCAGCTGGTAATCCCTTCTCTTCCTTCTACTTTGGTCAATAATGCACATGTGTGCACTGAATAGGAGTTAAGAATATATTTTTATGCTCAAGGGAGGGATTAATAGGATTGAGAGTTGAAAAGAATCTCATAAATCATCTAGCCAATACTCTTGTTGTAAAGATGAGGAAGTCAAGGCCCAAAGAGGACAGACAAATTACTTAAATCACATTAATATATGGTAGAATTGAGATTTCGATCATGATCTTCTGGACCCAAGTCTAATGTTCTTTGTGCTTCCATAAAAGTGGAATAAACCCATTTTTAATGTCCTTTACAATTCTAAGATTCTCTAAGTTCTGTTAATTAATGAATATATATATATATATATATATATATATATATATATATATATATTCTCCATGAGATACTTAGTACTTTGCAGACTATGGAAATAAATGGTCATTTTGTGACATACTGCCTGGGGATCCACAGCCAGAAAGGCTTCAGAGCCTGTAGTGAGGATCCTGGCACAGGCCTATAGCCTCCATGCATTTACAGGAGAGGACATTTACGTAATATGATTTTACATAAAGCAAGAACTATATGCTACTGAACATTCACTCAACTTGGGGAAAGTCTTGTAACTCCTCTTGGTTTCATTTTCCTAAACTGTCAAATGATGAGCTTGGTTTTGAAAATCTCTTTTATTTCAACAATTCTCTGGTCTCTACAACTCTACAATTATGAATCAAAGATATCCTATGCAAAATTGAAATAAGATCCTTATGTAGCATTGAACTTTTTTTTAGTTTTTTTTTGGCTAGGCAATGGGGTTAAGTGACTTGCCCAAGGCCACACAGCTAGATAATTATTAAGTGTCTGAGGCTGGATTTGAACTCAGGTAATCCTGGCTCCAGGGCTGGTGCTCTATCCACTGTCACCTAGCTGCCCCTAGCATTGAACTTTTAAAATGCTTTGAAACCTGCTAGCAATTCTTCATAATACATCTAGTCAATAGCCCAATATTAATTAAGTTTACAAATTTGGAAAATGAGTGAAATGACTGTAAATCAAGATTTTATTTAAGGAGTTTTTAAATCTTTAAAATTTACATTTAACATTTTCATAAATATTTAAAGATTTTTAAACAGTATATTCTAAGTCAGAAAGTAGCCAGAAAAATACATAAATATGCTTCTTGGAGTGAAGCAGCAGTCCCTGAACATGCACAAACCAATAAGCATAGATGAGACAAGTCAGAGGTTGAAAGCTGATATAGGATCATATAGCTGCCTTCCTCCATCTTGGAAATAAATAACATGAAGTTGACCTAAGGATATTTCCAATTAAACTTTGGCTTACGGCTTTATCTTAGGAAAAGACAATTGTTGGATATGGCCATAAAATACAATACTTCTCTCCCCCCACCTCCTGCCCCAGATCCCAAGAACCTTAGGAGAAGCAATCAGGAAAGGGGCTAGAGCAGAATCTATTGTGCTGTAGCTGAGGTTAAAAAAAAAGAGGCAGAGGTAGAAATCATCATCTCAGAGAAAGCAAAAGCAAAATAAGGTCCTAAATAAAGGAGACAAACAGGGAAACCACATTTTACTAAAAGGTATCATAGCTATTGAATAATACCATTAATTAATATATATGTACCAAATGGCCTGGCATCCAAATTCATAAAGGAAATATTAAATGAGTTGCAAGAGGAAATAGAAAATAAGACAAAGTTACCCTCTCAAATTTAGATAACTCTAACCAAACAAAGAGGAAAAAAGTAAAAAAGATGACTAGGATCTTAGAAAAGTTAGATATGATAGACCTCTGGAGAAAACCAAATAGGAATAAAAAGGAGAAGCAAATAGGAGTCAGAGACACAAAAATGAAGAAACAGGGGCAGCTAGGTGGTGTAGTGGATAAAGCACCAGCCCTGGAGTCAGGAGTACCTGGGTTCAAATCCAGTCTCAGACACTTGATAATTACCTAGCTGTGTGTTCTTGGGCAAGCCACTTAACCCCATTTGCTTTGCAAAAAACCTAAAAAAAAATGAAGAAACAGATAGGAATCCATGGTAGCAAGGGTGATGATGATCAGAAAAGGTGACTGAAAGTGAGCAGTAAAAAAATCTGATAGTGGAAGAAAGGCAATGATATAGGAAAGAAGACTGAACAGTAGGACAGGCTGCTGGGGCAAAGAAAGAGTCATCAACATACATTCTGTACTCTAGTCCTTGAAGGCAAAGAATAATTGTATTTATTGTTAGGGAAAATCTATGTTGAGAGAGATAGTTTTACCTCAGTCCAAAGTTGCTAATATGCCCTACCAGAGGATCACCAACCAATAGTCTTGGATGATTTTGCATTATGCATATCACTAAACAATTTAAATCAAAATAATAAAATAGTTTATCCACTAAAATGTAATATATAAAAGCAATACAACAAAACTACATTGTGGAAGCCATTTTTAGGATTAAAAGATTCTAATCAATCTCGTTTGTAACACAAAGAGCAAAATAATTAAAAGTTGATGCCAATCATAATTAAAAAGAAGGTAGACTTGAAATGAAGGACATAGGGAAATGTTAAAGAAACAGTACATTCTATCCTAAGAAAGGACAGTTGTTGGAAAACCAATCCAGGATTTAGGAAATGTAGAAGTAGGGAATAACCCTTCTTGTAATGAATTCAGTCCAAAGTGTTTAGGAATAGTTCTCAGGGAAAAAAAATATGCAGAAGGTTATCTCCATTTCAATGTTCATTAAAAAGACAGAAAGTTGTTTGTTTTAAATTAAATTCATTTGAATAAGGTACAATTCTACCAGGGTGGCTTTGGTAGATAAAAATTTTTAATTTTTTAATTTTTAGTTTTTTGCAAGGCAATGGGGTTAAGTGGCTTGCCCAAGAACACACAGCTAGGTAATTATTTAGTGTCTGAGGCCAGATTTGAACTTCGGCACTCCTGACTCCAGGGCTGGTGCTCTATTCACTGCTCCACCTAGCCACCCCAATCAAAATTTTCTAAAAAGGCTTTAAAAGGTTAGAGTAGTTAGTGAAAGAAATTTGCACATCATGATCCTACAAATGAAATGAATGGTTTTTACATGGAATTTATTTCTTATTGTCCTCAGAATATTTTTGCTATAATAATAGAATTGGTCTAAGTTGATATTTGCCAATTTCTGTCTTATGAAGTAACAGCAAATCAAATCTCCTTAGGTAGAGGGACAATAAGGACAAGTGAGTCTTTTCCATATAAACTAATAATACAGACTCACACTAAATAAAACCTTTTTTTCTATAGAAAATTGCATTTCCCAAGAGTTCTTGAAGATAATTCTAAACATATAACTACTAGTTATAGGGGCGGCTAGGTGGTGCAGTGAATAGAGCACCAGCCCTGGAGTCAGGAGTACCTGGGTTCAAATCCGGGCTCAGACACTTAATAATTATCTAGCTGTGTGGCCTTGGGCAAGCCACTTAACCCCATTTGCCTTGCAAAATCCTAAAAAACCCTGCAAAACTACTAGTTATAGCATATAGCATACAAGTGATAAAGATACATTGCTTAGTTTCTTCTATAGTTTCCATGAAAGATTATGTTAGAACCACAAATTTATCTAAGGAGAGAATATACTCCTTTGCTGGACAAATGTCAAACTCAACTTGTAGAGTAATTTTATATTCAAAAAATGTAATTAATAGAAGAAATATCATCACAAAGTTGACCCTAGTTGCACTATTCTATACTGTAATCTTAATATTCTATATACATTTTAATTCTGTTTATGTCTCAAATTCTGCTCAGAGTCACACACCACAAAAAGACTGAAGAAAACCATAGCCTGGTGATAGAGCCATGGGAGTGAATTGATAAGGAAGAGCCAAAGGTTTACTCTGCTAATGAGGCACAAATCCTAGTTGTTATTATGAATGGGCAAAGAACACTGGGGGCAATAGTGAAAAAAGATGCCAGTTTTGTAGAGAGCAAGAAAACTATTTGTAGTAAAGGCTCCTTTGGTCCCTATGGCACTAATTAATTTTATAGAAAGGCAGCTATCTTACAGTGTCCTGGAGATTGCAAAATTACATTCCACCTTTATGGAAAAGGTAAAGATTGATCACCACTAGGAAGAGGTTAGGAGAGACTAAGAGGAATCATTAGTACACACCTGAAGAATACTCTAGGCTCTGAAAGAAGTATCTTCTTAACCCCAAGTATTTCAAAGAACAACTTAGGAAATTATTTTATCAGAAGTTAAAGGCACGAACACAATGTACAGGTAAACATATAAAGCATATGTTTCAGCAGCACTGTGGCAGTTAATTCAGTCTATCAGGCAGCATTTATAAAGCATTTATGCAAGTGATGGGAACACAAAGATAATGAAAATACTGTCATTTTTAAATGTAGATAAAAATTGTAATTTTACAAGTATATGTTCCATTTTCCATTTGCTTGTCTTTGTACTATCTATCTTCATCCTTGATAGGTCTGTTTTTTTTTTCTTTTGAAATCAGTTTATTTTGTCTTATACCCCTGGGATGCCTCTAATGTATTTTTCTGAGCCAAAATTGTTTTAACAAGTCTCAAGAACATTTCTTATAATGAAGAGTATTGATTTTGGAGAATTTTGTTGCTTCTCTTAAAAAGATAATTAGGTAACTCAAAGTATTAGGGTGCTGGACTTGAGTCAGAAAGATCTGAGTTTGAATGCTGACATTTCTTAGCTATATGAGACTGTACAATTCACTTAACCTCTCTAAGCCAGTTTCCTCTTCTATAAAATATGGAGAGTAGTCCCTATGACAGAACAAAAGACAAGCCTAACAAACATCAGGACTTTTGAAGGGAAGTAACTTTGAAGGCTAGTGAGTAGGCCAGTAACTGCTTACTCCTATATCATCTTCAGCTCTACCTTGGGATAAACCTTCAGCATGCCATAATATCTGAGTTTAAAATGGTAAGGGCATCAGAGGAGCTAGGTGGCTCAGTGTATGGAACATTGGGCTTGGAATCAAGAAAACTCATCTTCATAATTTCAAATCTGGTCTCTGACATTTACTAACTGTGTAAAACTGAGTAAGTCACTTAACTATTTGTCTTGGTTCCCCCATTTATAAAATGAGTGGGAGAAGGAAATGGCAAACCTCTCCAGTATCTTTACCTAGGAAAAAAACCCCAAATGGAGGTCCATAGACTAAACAACTAAACAATAAAAATGATAATCACAGACTTCTTTTAAAGAGCCAAAAACATATCCAGTATATTATGTTTCAAAAAGAAGGGAAGTAATTATGACATTTTTGAAGATTTAATTTTTTAAAGTTATGTCAGGTACTGTAGTAGCTAAAATACTTGCCTCTCCAGAGTTCTCATTCCCCAAAATTTCTGGAAAGCTATTTACATATTCCTAAGAACCAATTACAACTTTATTCTTATAAAACACATGCAGTTTCAAAACTATTGTAAAGTCTGTGATTTCAAAACTTCACACAAATCACCTAAGCAATCATACTAAAATCTTAAAAAAATTTAGTAAGAACCACTCTAGAAGATTTGTAAATGTTATAATACTGTCATCAAACCCCCCTGTAAAGTACCAAAATATTATTTTACTAAGAAAGTAATCTAAGAATTTAAAAAACCCCAATTATTTCTGTTTTGAAATACTACTCCTAACCCCAAAGTAGGGGTTATAACCCAATATGTCATGAACAGTTTAATATTTTAAATGTCATTTATATATACATATTAGGAGGTTATAGTAATTGGGTACTGACCAATGTGAACTAACCCAGTTATTATTTGAAAACCAATTCTCTCATAAAAGGACATTTTTCCTACAAAGGCTAATATTACTAACTGATACATTAAGAACAATAGCAATAATAACCAGCACTGGTTTAATATTTTAAGGTTTGCAAAGTGCTTAGTTGTGCTATCTCCATTGATATTCACACAAACTGTGATTTTTTTTAATAGAGGAGGAAACTGAATCTGAGAGAGATTAAGCAAATTGCCTAGCCTCACACAGTTAGGAAGTGACAGGATTCAAAATCGTGACCTTTCTGACTCCAAGTCTGGCACCCTACTCCTCCGAGTCACCCACTCTTTTTTTAAAAGAAGCAATATAGTTCTCCAAAATCAATAAACTCTTCATCATAAGAAAGGTGCTTGAGACAACTTAAACCAATTTTGACTCAGTAAAATATATTAGAGGCATCCCACAGGTAAGACATAACAAACTGATTTCAAAAGATAAAAAAGACCCATATTAGATGCAGCTGGATTAAGTCAAAGACAAGTGAATGGAAAGTGGAGCATACACTTGATAAAATCACAATTTTTCTACATTTGAAAAATGAGTTTCTTTCATTACCTTTGTGTTCCCATCATTTGGCACAGTGTTTAGTAAAAATGCTTTACAAATTCTTCTAGATAGATGGAATTGTCTGCTACTGTGCTACTGAAAAATTATTTACCTTAAATGTCTGCCTAGACAATTGCATAAAATAATTTTCTAAATAAATTTCCTAAGTTATTCCTTAAAATAGGTCATCTTAACTGCAAGTGTCCAAGTTTAAGGAGATGTTTCTCCAGTAGCCTGGAACATTTCTCCAGATGCATTCTAATGATTCTTTCCATCTCCCCAGGTTGTTTGCTAGTAGTGATATATATGCTCCCTTATAAGGAGTCCACAGCATTTTTCAGGATTTTTTGTTATTTGTCTTTATTCAAAAGAAACAAAAAAAAATCACAAATGGTTGAGGGCAAGGTCACCTTCATTTGGATAGGGCATAACAAAGGATTTCTAATAATCAGTCAGAGGCAGCCCAAACACTTATTCATGGTTACATTCCTGTAATAAGCAGTGAGTGCTCCATTTCAAAAGAATATCTGACCTGATTTTCCCAGAGGAACAACGTATAGGTAAGTATAAAATTAATGATCTCCATATATATGACTGGGGATGACCTCATTTCTCTTCCCCAAAACCATTGCTTGGGATTCCCTCCCCCTCTTTAATATCCAATTCTACTGGCTACTTTTGTTTGAGAACACTAAACACACAAACATAGTCCATAGGTACTACTTGCTTTATTAGGGTTACCTCCCTTGTCTAGGGGGGAAAAATTTCTTGCTATATTCACTGGTGGTGACATACATACTTTTATGTATGTATGTATATGCACAAAGTTTTAAAAATGGCCAAATTTGCTTACTCTACATGCCTGCAAGACTGTTTTAAATTTTACTTACTTTCCAATGGAAGGAGGATTGGGAGAAAGAATGGTGAAAATTCACCCTAAAAAAACAAAAATTGAATATAAAAAAAAAGATAATTAGGTATCCCAGTAACATCCTGGAAATTAAGGGCTGTTCATATGTTCAACCCACCTGCTGACTGGCATGGGAAATCTGACCTGAGTTATTTCACCACTTTTTAGACAATCTGCTGTCCCCTCCTTATTCTTGGTGTTCACTATATTGGTATTTTATTTAGGGCCAGCATAGTCTACTACAGCTCAGAACTCCCAAATTTAGGAGATCTACCAGTCTCGGCTTCTCCAATAACTGAAATTTTAGGCATGTACAATCATGTACTTCTTATAGAAAGGATCAATGCACTTCTTTTGTGATAATATAAACTAGTTGGGGAATGAGGAGGAAACAAAAAAATAAAGATACTGATGCTTCTCTTTATTATGATAATGGGTTTTAGACATATCCATAAGCTGAAAGTACATTTTTAAAGCTATATTAAAATGACATTGTATACTATATGCCATTGTGAATTATACTTTGTATTACTTCTTCCCCCCCCACCTTTTGCTGGAGTTCATTATATATGAAAGTAGCATCCTGGTAGATTAAATTACCTTTATAAAGTGACAGTTTATAAGTTTTATAACAAATTGTTCAAGAATTTCTTATGACAACTATGGATTATATAAAATAGCAGCCAAATCATAGCTTAATGAAGAGCCCTTAAAAGATATATAGATCAGTGCCATCTTGGAATATTTAAATCTGCAAATAATTCATCATCATAGTACAGATGGGAACTTAGGTATATGGCTAAATAATTACTATCATCTTCTTGGTCACTTCTTTGTTTCAGACAGAAAAATGAGGTTTGAAATTTTTTAACATTGAGATCTAGTTCATCATCAACTTCACCACTGAGATGTAGTTCAACTACTTTTATTTCAACAACTTTCTTATTTGTTTTGTGGTGTAGTCACCACTTTCTCAAGTAGCACACAATGTATTTAATAGTGAAATGCTTGTTATAAACATCTTTATACATTATATCTACTTTTTGAATGACTTGGCTTTATTGAGTCTGTCCTTAATATTTCTTTAAATGTGCTTTTTTCTACACAGCATTTAATTTTTTTTTCTAATAAAACATCTTGCTCAAAATCACCTTCTAGTCTTCTCCATCAGTTTTGCCTTTGCCTGCCATCTGGGGCAGCTAGGTGGCACAATGGACAAAGCATTGAGCTTGACATCCAACTTCAAATGTAGCCTCAGACACTTATCAGTTATGGGACCCTGGACAACTTATCTAATTCTATTTGCCTCAGTTCCTCTTCTGTAAAATGAGTGAGAAACAAAAATGCCAAGAAAATGCTATATGGGGTCATGAAGAATCAGACATGACTGAAAAAAGACTGAACAATTGCCATCTTTCTGCTGGAGATCAAGAATTCTGTGATGAGGAAATAGTTTGGATCTTTCCCCACCCCTTCACAGACAATCTATAACTGTTCAACTTCAGGAAATAATTGCAATCAGGGTCAACATCTATTTCTCATTTTTTGTCATAAAAATTAAATATATTGGATTGGAGCTGTTTTAAATTTAAACCATATGTTTTCTCATTTTTATTTCCTCTTCTTAGCATAGTAACTGGCACATAGTAGGTGCTATTTATTTATTTATTATTTATCATTTACTTATTCATGCATTCATTCATTTATTTATTTATAGGTTTTTGCAAGGCAAATGGGGTTAAGTGGTTTGCCCAAGGCCACACAGCTAGGTAATTATTAAGTGTCTGAGTCCAGATTAGAACTCAGGCATTCCTGACTTCAGGGCCAGTGCTCTAACCACTGCGTCACCTAGCCTCCCCCCATAAATATTTATTGACTTCATTCTTTCAACATTAATTTTGGTTTTTCTTCTAACAAGTTATTCATCAGACAGTTAATTTCAAGAATGTCGCCCACATCAGTAATGAGTCATTTTGACTAATTAAAAAATATTTTTTTCCTTTTTCAGAGAGTTTGTGCTTGCCATGTCCTGAACATCACAACTCTTTTCTTGAAGAACATGTTAATGTTATATATGCTTGATGTTCTGTTCTTTGGGGCCTTTGGCTTTTCTATTTTCTTACTCCTGATTTGAATTTTCCAACCTTTTCTATTTCTTAGTCCTGAACTACATTTTTCAACTTTTTTTTGCCTTCCTCCTCATGCCCTCCTTTGTACTGGTCACCAAGCATCAGACCCTGCTCTGAAACACCACTCTTATGGGGGTGACCCTTGGTTCCCAAAGGTTATGACAACCAAGAATAAGTCCAGCATGTTTCCCTACCCTGGTGCTTTGGGTAATGTGCTGGTAATAGACTGCGTCTACTTTCCTTATGTAGAGGTCCCACTGTTCTTAACAGTGCTGGCAAGCCCGACCCAGATAAATATAGGCAGGTTCAGCACCACTAGGTTGGCCACTTGGTAATAAGTTCTTTGGCCATGACAATTCATGGAAAAAAGAACGATCCATACCACTTCATTTTTTTTAGTCACAGAATGTCAAAAAGGAGTATAGAAGTACCAAGAATAATAGTTATTCAATCATCTATATACTTGAAGTTGGAAAATATGGTTCAGGACCAAGACATAGGGAAGGCTAGAAAATACAATTCAGGAGTAAGAAATTAGAAAAAGCCAACAAGGAAGTAAAGAAATCCTAGGAATAAGATAATATGACCCTCCAAATCAAATCTTCCCAATCATCATTTGAAAAAAGTTCAAAATTAATTTAGCTCACCAAAATGTGATAGATCATTTTAAAACTTCACTAGTTCTGTGAGCAATTACCACTGCTACTTCCTTCTATCAAAGACAGATAGCCATATCATCTTTGGCAAGATAACATCTTAGTAGCAAGTGACCTAGCTGAAGCCATCAGACTCACCCTGGCAAATAGATTTCTATTAAGGATTAACCAAAAAGGGAAAAGTAAAAGAAAAAAGTAAATGGCAAACTCGAGCCAGCTGTCTGAACTTCAATAGGTTTTACTTTTATTGCATTTAGGCCCTGGACTATTTCCACACCTGTCACAAGGGTCACTGATAAATGCCCATCTATATTCATTACGTGCCCATGTAGTTGCCAAATTTTAATGAAATACAAAAAAGGATAAGTTCAAGAACCTTAAGAATTTGAAGAGTATGCAGAGTCTTATTTCTTCATTTTACTGGTGTCTTTAAAATTCTTCTTTATTTGACTTTGGATTTGCCAAGTGCTGTGCATTGTTCAATCATATCTTTTTTTTCTTAACAAGAAGGAATGGGTGAACTTCAGTATTATAGTTATCCAGAATAGAATGGCTTCATTTGTCACCAATTTATGTTTTTTGATCTTATCAGGCCATTTGACAACTATGTATACTCTACTTTCACTATTTCAACCTGTCATACTTAAAGCAAAATGAGAAATGAACTTGGTTTTTAAATTTAAGTTGCTGTAAACCATAACTATTTTAAACCTGATTTTCAACAGCGATACAAGTAAAATTGCTTAGTTAATACACTTAAATTTTAATGCATTTTACCCAAGAAGATGAAAAACAAAAAAAAAGCCCCCAAAGCACCACTGTATTATTCATAGTATCACTTCTTGTATTAGGAAAGATCTGGAAACAAAGTAGGTATCCATCAATTGTAAAATGGCTGAAAAAACTGTGGTCCTATAATAATGCTAAAAGAAATGATGAATATGAAAAATTAAAAAGACAGAATTAATTGATGCAAGTAAACTTATGTAGAATGTATGTATTAATGCTTAAATGTATAAATTATATATAAACACAGAATAAAAAAAATTACCAAAAAATGTAAAATAAAAAGAACAAAAAATAAACACTATAATTTATGATGTTTTCTGATAAAGAGATTCATTTCATATATATATGTATATAGAATTGATTCAAATGTATAAAACTGTCATTCCCCTAACAATAGTCATATAAAAAAAAAGCTTGAAATTACAAATAAAGAAATGCAAACGGAGATTCTAATTTATATTCATCAGATTGGCAAAATTAACAAAAAAAGAAAATGACAAATGTTGAAGAGGCTTTGAGAAAACAGACCTATTAATGTACTAATGTTGGAGCTATAAATTGGCACCACCATTCTAGAAAATAACGTGGTACCATGCCCAAGAAGATCCTAACTGTGCATCATTCTTTGAACCAGTAATTCCATATCCCAAAGAAATCCAAAGAAAAAAGATTCACATAAACAAAATCTTTATAGCAGTGCCTTGTGTAGTGCCAAGGAACTCGAAACAAAAAGGGATATAGTTGAATAAGTTATCAAATATGAAAGTAACAGAATTCTATTGTGCTATAACAACTGGTTATAGACAGTTTCAGAGACACCTGAAAAACTAGTACAAGTTGATACATTAGAAAGTGAGCAGAACTAAGAGAGCATTTTATATGACAATGATATTGTAAAGACAAATAACTTTGATAGACTTGGGAACTCTGCTCAATGAAATATCCAATCATGATGTTAGAGGATCAAGTGAAGAGGAATGGTAACCACCTCCTGACAGAGAAGTAATAGACAGGAGTACAGACTGAGACATATTTTTCAGACATGGATGATGTTGACTTTCTGTTACATGATAATGCATATTTGTTATAAGAGTTTTGTTTTTTCATTTTTTTCCTCTTGGGGAAGAAAGAATTGGAAGGAGGAAGAGAAATAAAATGTTTCTAATTATTAAAAAAATTTAAAAATTACAACAATCAAACTTGGCTCTAGGGAAAAGATGAGTAAATATCCTTTCTTCTTCTTTTAAGCAAAAAGACTGGAGAGCTTTAGGTGTGGCACATTATGTACATGGCCAGACTATTGATTTATTGGCTAATTCTATTGAATGACTTTTTCCCCCTCCTTCCTAATTTATTCTTTCTCACAATAAATAGGAAGGGATTTTTTTTGTTACTCTGGAGAAGAGGAGAATATATTTTAAAATGAACATAGTTTTAAAAACTGGGATGTAGAATTAAAAGAACATTGAGCTTAGAATCAAAAGACCTTGATTTGAGATCCAATTCTGCCAAGTCCTGGCTATTCCACTTTAGATAAATTGTTCAAGTCCTGTAAACCTTATTTTCTCAACTTGTCAAAAGAAAATGTAAAATATTTTGCAAATTCTAACACATTTCATCAACAAAAATTTTTGATGTAGATATTACTGTATAAGCCAAAGTGATGATCTAGGTGTTGGAGATTCACCCCCTCTAAACCCACTTATTTTATGTGTGAGAAAACCAGTTCCCCCAGTGAATTACCCAAGTTAATACATCAAAAGGAAGCAGATTAAGGGATCTTCCTGATGCTCAGTGCTTCCTGCTTATAGATATAAAATGCAAAGCAAATTAGACTGTTCCTCTGCTTACATGGGTATCTGCAGCAATCTCTGCAATAAGAGCCTATCAGCTTGGCCTTGAGGTAGAGTTAATCACTCTAACCACTGTAAATGGTTAACAGCATCCTCATTCTTAAAACTGTGCAATCTCTTATTTTTTAATGTTTATTTATATTTTATTTTTTTTCAACTTTCATTTTCCATTTTCATTCATTTTTGAATTCCAAATTTTCTCCCTCTCAAGATGGCAAGCAATCTGATGTAGGTTATACTTGTGCAGTCTTGCAATATATGTTTCCACACTATGAAAGAAAAAACAGAACAAGAGAAAAACATAAAAAAAACAAAAAATAAAAATAGTATACTTTTTTTTTTTGCAAGGCAAGTGGGGTTAAGTGGCTTGCCCAAGGCCACACAGCTAGGTAATTATTAAGTGTCTGAGACCGAATTTGAACCCAGTACTCCTGACTCCAAGGCCAGTGCTTTATCCACTGCGCCATCTAGCCACCCCCAAAATAGTATACTTTGAACTGCATTCAGACTACACCAGTTCTTTCTCTGGATATGGATAGCATTTTCTATTATGAGTCTTTTCGAATTCTTCTGGATCATTATATTGCTGAGAAAAGCTAAGCCAATCATGGTTGATCATCATACCATGTTGCTATAAGTCTTTCCAGGTTTTTCTGAAATCTGCTTGCTCATCATGTCTTATAGCACATAGTATTCCATTTCATTTATATACCACAACTTGTTTAGTCATTCCCCACTTGTGGGCATCCCTTTAAGTTTCCAATTCTGGGCCACCATAAAAAAAGACTAAATATTTTTGTACATGTAGGTCCCTATCCCTTTTTTATGACCATTTTGGTTTAAGAACTAGTAGTGGTATTACTGAATCAAAGGGTAGGTAGAGTTTGATTACCTTTCAGACTTAATTCCAAATTGTGCAATTTTCATTTAAAATCAATAATAAAAGCTAAAGAGACCTTTCTCCAATATGTTGCTATAGAAATCTTGTTTGTACATAGTTGTTAATGAGTTGTCTCCTACATCAGATTGTCAACCCAATGAGAAAAGAGACTGGGTTTTTTTTTTTTTTTGCCTTTCTTTATATCCCCAGTGTCTGGTAGAACAATGTCTGGTACATCGTAAATATTCAATAAATGCTATTTGAATTAATTTGACTGTCACCATTCAATTATGCAGATATGCTCTCCACCTTGCAATTCTTTTAGAGCCCTTAGCTTATCTTTATGTTCAAGAGAAGGTGAACATACAACTGAATGCCTTGATGGGAGAAAATATTAGCAAAGTACATATTGGCAAAAGATATAATAGAACCTCAGGTCCAAAGAGACAGGTGCTACCTAGGAATCTTCTGAGTTTTTTTTTTTTTTATCATTTTGGGGAAACAGATTCAGATGGTCAAGAGTTAAACTTAGTACATGAATCATTAGAGAATTGAAATCTTCTCAGAACAAAACTTTTTTTGGAGATAAAGAGTTGCTTTTTAACTTACCAGAATATGTTAATCAAAAAGCATAATGAAAGTGAAAGACCCTAGGAGTAAAATGGGAGGAGGCATCATACTAACCATCCTTTAATCCTCAATGGGAATACAAACCAACTGGGGGAAAAAAACTTAAAGTGGCCCTCAGTTTAGAGAACTATCCATTAGATTATTGGGGTTCCTGTTCCTAGGGTAATTATAAATAGAAGAAAGAACATATCTCCCTAAATGCTACATAATGAAAATAAACATGCTGGCGGGTCTAGAATCAGCCAAAGGACTATTGTGGGTCTGAATGACATTTGTCATCACAGTTATGTCTTATGTACCTTAGAGGCTAGGATATCTGATAACAAATGTAATTCAACTGGGAAAAATGATTTCCATAACTTGCTTTCTTCTCAGACATGCTGCTAAGGAAGAGATTTGTCCTTACTGGTCAAAAAAGAAAATGCTAGTAAAATTCAGTTACTGTAGCTGCTAAGGAGAAGGATAACAACATTTATACCAACAAGCCCAAAATGGTAGGACTAATTACCAATTTTAATGGGGTCATCGGTCTCATTTCACTAGTATAGATGTGGCAACTATTTTAAAAGCAAAAATAGCAGCTATAATCACTTCACATTTACAGAGTGCTTAAACTTTGCAAACTTTGCAAAATCAAATTCCTTAATGCTGAAGAAGCAACAGAATGAATGCTCATTCCCTGTATTTAAATGGGCTGCAGAGTAGGCACACTTTACATTGTTTTCAAAAAATCAGCTCCTGACATTTGGTGAAACACTAGTTTGTTTCTATGAAATAATAGAGTGGCCTGCTTTGATACTCCTTTTCCTTTTCTCAATAAGAACAAAAGAGCCATTAAAAAAGAAAAGCCAACTTAAGCAATTTATATTTTTATAAATTCAGATCTGGTCAGAAAAAAATTTCTTCTGAAGTTATAAGAGAATTTCAACATTATAAAATGGCTACATATTTCTCAATTCAATTCAGTAAGGATTTAGTAATCTACTACTGTGTTTGATGCATAATGTGAAATGATGATAAAAAATGAAAATAATTTCTGCCTTCAAGGAGCTTAATTGCATTTTCTGGGTGAATATAACAACAACATAATAGTAATAATAAATTTTATTATGATATATCATATTAATTGCAATTATAGTATTATAAGATATCATAATGACATTATTATTGAATTTATACAGTCCTTTAATGACTGCTTTATCTACATGTCTTATTTTATTTAAGCTTCACAAGAAACTTGTAAAATTAATGCTATTATTCTCCTCATTTTGCAGATAAATTAAGATAAATTTAATATGTAAATATATTAGACGATATACATGACAACTGGGGGAAAGGGAGAGAGCATTAATAAGTAAAGAGATAAGGAAAGGCTTCCAATTGGAAGAATTATAAGCTGAGTCTTAAAAAACAGAGAGGGATTCTAAGGTTCAATTGAAAAGGGTACCTGTTAACTGTCACACTTTTCAGGAAGCAGCTTAACCAGAAGGTTAACAAAAAAACCAATATCATTTTACAGCTATTCTGAAGACGTGGTCTAAAAGGAAAAGCATATTTAATCCTCTACAGATGACCTGTTATGGGAGATATAGAGAAATTTCCAAGATGACCTCTTTGTTCTTTCAGATCCCAGGACAAATATTTTGAGGTTGATGTTTAAGTTTGTATTATAAGCATCACAAAATTATACCAGGTTTATTAGTTTAGTCTGAAGATATGCATCTCATTGAAAGACATTACCTTGAAATGAAGTGATAACCTTTTTTCTTTGTTTAAACTTTTTTTTAAAAGTTCAGATTTTGCAAGTAGGAAAAAAAAGCATTCACATAAATACTTAAAAGCATTAATTTAGAGAAAGAATCTAAATCCAGTAAGTAAATTTGAATTAACTCAAGATTTAAACATCCATTCAAAACAATTTGTTTTAAATGCATGAAAAATTTTAATGGTCATAATTTGAATTTAGTAACAAATTTACAACCATTTAAGTTGCAACAAAGTTTTAACTATATATTTGTCTTCTGGTCCATATCACCAAGTTGAACAAAAGATACTGTGAGATATCAAGTCTTTTCAATACTTGCAGTAATGAAAGCCCTTGGAAGTTACAAGAACTAAATTCATTTTTGCAAATCTAGTCTAAATACAGAATTTGATATTTTCTGAGAGAATTATCATTACTATAAATGTCCTGCTTTAGTTTGTGCCATTTCTGGGATCAAAACCGTTTTTTGTAGTAAAATAAAAAGTGAATCTTTATTGCAATATTTCATGACTGAATTGCTGACCCCACTTATCTAAATTGCTACAGAAAATAGTTTAAAATTTTGACAAGTGACAATATAATTATTTTCAAAAGTACAGAATCCTTTGTGCATTTAAAAATAATTTATTTGGGATTTTTAAAATGGGTAACCCTTTTCAATACTTATCAGATAAAAACAACTAGTTAATAGAATTTGTTGGTGACTATAAACCAGGACATTTCAATTCTTACTTTTGAGATTTTACTTATGTCCTCAAAATGCTAAAGAAGAATGAAGGTTAGCATCATTTTTTTCTTTTTCCAGAGACATCATTTACTCTCTAAATGTCATTCTTTACCTATGAAAAAAAGGCCTTTAAAATGACAGAGCAAGTATTTTTTTTTGCTCACTCCCAAAAACTCCTCAGTGGTAAGGAATTGACTGCTAATGAAAAACAAAGCTTTTGAATTATGAAATTGAATATTTTGTAATCATTATGTTTTCCCAAATATTGATATGATAAAAGATCCCACCTGCTTTTAAATAATGTTAGATCTGAATGACTCTAGTGTTCCTCCAAGCTCTATAATCATTTCATCTTAAATAAGCATTTGCTTTATAAATCAATCAACAAGAATTTATTAGTAGTAAGTGTGAGACATTTTGACAAGGATACTACTACTAAAGCAGACAGTTCTTGCCCTTAAAGAGCTCACATTATACTGTGAAAAAGGAGATATTCACAGATATGCTCTTTAAAGTTTACCAAAATTTAGATGCAGTTGCTCACAAAATGTATGAATACACAGATCCCTTTTAGTTCCTTCAAGATTTGTAATGCCAAGTGTAGAAACAAATTATCACAAGGAGTTATCAAGCAGACAGCATCTCCTGGGATAACAGTGAAAATGATAGTGAAAAGACTATGCTACAGATAGATTATTCTACTTTTGTTTGGTTAAAACAAATGACTCAATCAGCTTCAATAGAAAACTATGCATTTGTCTCTTCTCTAATCTAATATATGAAAGTTATTTGGTTGGTCATCAGTCTACTCTGTGACCATATTAAGCATTCCTGTAAATATATCTCTAAATGAATACCACAGTGTGCATGTCAACAATTTAAGTGCTCAACAAGACCTGTCATTTAAAAAATCCTGGTAATTTTGGATTCATATATCACTTCCCTGAGTACATTCCCTCTTCCCTGAAGTATCTTATCTTCCTTCTTTGAACTGAAGGATTCCTACAAACACTGTTCTTTTTCACAATTCTGAGCAAGATTTTTCTATAACCAATTTCAGAAAGTACCAACTTTTTTCAGAATTCCATGCCTCTTAGAGAAGAAACTTTTAGCTTGCAACACATACTATCTACTAATTTACTTTTTTTTTTTAGGTTTTTTTGTAAGGCAAATGGGGTTAAGTGGTTTGCCCAAGGCCACACAGCTAGGTAATTATTAAGTGTCTTGAGACCGGATTTGAACCCAGGTACTCCTGACTCCAGGGCCCGTGTTTTATCCTCTACACCACCGCGCGCCGCCCTCCTAATTTACTTTTACATATTAAGTCATGAAAGGAATAAAATTCAAGACAAGAAGTATTTAGAAGGGCTTATTGTGTGCCAAGCAATATACTAAGTGCTAATTTAAATACAAAGAAAAGAAAAAATATCAGTCCCTGATCTCCAGGCACTCACAATTTGTGTGATGTTGATGGGAGTGGGGCTGAGTGAAGTGACTATATACAAATAAATAGGTCTGTAGAGTGTAAATTAGAGATAATCTCAGAGGGAAAGCATTAAAGCTACATGCAGAAGGTGGGATTTTAGCTGAAATGAAGAAATCCAGGAAGCCAGGAGGCAGAGGAGAAAAAGGAAAGAAAGTTCCATGTATAGGGTAGCCAATTAAAAGGAACTAATTCCCTGAAAATGAAGAATTATCAAGCAGCATTCTGTCTGCTTGGATATGTCACAAAATGATAATAAAGCACTATCTGAAAACTTACTATATGCTTATAAGAATATAAGAATAAGTAACAGGGGTCATTAATGAAGGTGACTATCAAGGTGACTACTATATTAATGAAGCTGAGCTATCAATCATCTAAACTGACTGAGCCAACTTTTCTTCCTCTTCAGGCCTTTATCAAGTCTAGCAGGGGCTTTCAGGACTCATTCTGCCAGGATCATACAAGTTAGGGGAATTGATCTTAGGAGTTATTTCCTTTTTCCCTCAAATTATCTCCCCAAATATATAAAATATCCATGTCCTTTGCCTGAACAATGCTATTGCTAGGAATAAAATTTCAAGGTGGTCAAAGATAGAAACAAATATAGATTTTCTTAAAATATTCACTGACAATTTCTATGGTACAGAACTAGGAATAAAGTGAAGACCATTGATTTGGGAATGGATAAATAATTTCTAGTACAGGAATGTAATGGAATATTCTTGTGCCATAATAAAAATCAACAAGTATAAAATTCTGAGAAACACAGAAAAATTTGTATAAACTGATATAGTGATAGAAGGCAAACAAAAAAATGACATATACAACAACAATATTGTAAATGGAAATAATAATAATGACCAATCTTAGCCAAAGGAGAGATGA
The DNA here is from genome assembly GCF_037893015.1 of Macrotis lagotis. Taxonomy (NCBI): domain Eukaryota; kingdom Metazoa; phylum Chordata; class Mammalia; order Peramelemorphia; family Peramelidae; genus Macrotis; species Macrotis lagotis. The sequence continues at coordinate 137,269,825 of NC_133664.1, read as the reverse complement.
AAACAATGTACCATGTTCCTTTCACTGAAGACTTGAAAGACAATAGGAAGGGAATAATTAAGTTGCTGTTAAAGTCAATGTGTTGGTTGGTTTTGCTGGATTAAAAAAATCTTTGCTACAAGAAGAGGCTCACTGGGTAAGATAGAGGTGGGATATATTTATTAAGAATGTGATGTAAAAAACAAAAACTATCAATGAAAGTTTTTACCAACCTCCTCCTGCCAACGCCCCCCCCCATTATAGAAGGAATATGACACTAGGAACTATTTGAACAAATAAAAATTGAATAACTTTGGAGGCTACTCCTTGGTAGAAGGATAAATTATACCTTGATTTTAACAAGGCAAATGAAATCTGAAAAAGCAACTTACCCTCAAGGCCTCTATGACCAGGTCTCTAGCTTCCAGTTCTCCTTCCATTACACTGAGAAGCATTCGCAACTCTGGTTTACTGAGTGTGTCCACATCAAATTCTTTTTTCTGCAAAGGAGAAATAAAGTGTTGAAAACACCACTTTTTAAAAGAAATATGTAGCTCAGCTCAACATTTCCATTCTCCAAATGTAATAAAAATAGCCTGGCAAATTTTATTCAATTGTTTGGCACATCTAAGGCTGGACTATCCCACCAGGCATTTGGATATTTGCCCAGTGGCAGCTGGGTAGTCCTCATCCTTCAGGAATGGAAGGTGGAAATGGAATGGCTAGCAGCCAAACTCCATCTCTGCCTTTAAATCCATCAACCATCATCAAAAGTTCTCCCTCCAAGGAGCTGCCCCAGCATATGGACAATATTTTCCAAATGGAATTATTTGGATGATATCAGCATACAATCCACCACTCAGACACATTCAAGGGTCCCAAAGCCCAGGCTAGCACTCAAGTCCACTGGGTCTAACTATAGTAATTCACATTCTCACATCACTTTAATTAAGGCTTACAAAGTCATTTCCTCACAACAACCCTGAAGCAAAATTTGCAAGCCTTATTAACCCCATTTTTGCAAATGAAGAAAATAAATCTCTTAAAGACTAAGTGACTTGTCATTTCTCTTTGCTTAGAAGATGGAGGTAGAGTAGGCAGAAAATATGGTGAGCAGGCACATTTCATTCCAAGAAGCATCCAGTTTGATTTCTAGGATGAACTCAATATGAAAGACCCTCAAGATCATCTATGATTTGAACAGAACCTGCCACCTAGTAATACAATATATCCCACTGCCTAGACTAACTGGAAGAGTTCATATATCTTCTTTACAGGAGCCATCTTTCAGGTCATCAAATTCATTCCATTTATGCTCTTACATAAGATTTTTAAAAACAGGAATAAAGAGAGCTAGTAAGTTTCCAAGATAGTGTTTCTATCAACCAGCAACTGACCCACTGCTCTAAAACATAGCATTATGCTATGGTGGACTAGCCCACAAGTGACTGTTCATGTAACCTTTGTATCTTTCTGGACCCTTCTTACCATCTATACATGAAACTATAGTCCCATCATAATATCATAAATATAGGACTGTAAAGGATGAACCAAATACCCTATGAGTCTGTACTGACAAGTCATAGAGAGGTTATGGGACTTAGCCAAAGTCACAGACAGTAACAGGAAACAGGGGCAGGATTTGCAACCAGTCTTCTGACTCCAATCTCACTCATTGCACTTTGCAGGAAGATAATATTTAAGGCAAGAGAGAGGAACAGAGGCTACTAATCTTAAAGGGGAAGCTAATTATTGCTAATATTTAAGTAAATTTGAGTCATTTTTTTATTTGCTCTTAGATCATTTGGAGAAATGAAAAGAGGAAAATAAGTACTGTTGACAAAAACAAAAAGAATGTGTAGTCTTTGTGATGATCTATTTCCAGATCTACCTTAGAGCCTTGCCCTAAATATGAGAAAACAGCTGAAATCGGGAGAATACGTGTTTCTGACAGGTAAAGATAGGATGTATTTCATGAAAATCCATTTCTTTGGAAATCTTTTGACCCTGGTTCAATAACTTCAACATATTGACCGTAATAAAAGACAGATACTTGTTTCCATTGAGCGGAGGGAAGCAGCTGTTATTTAGATCCATATCTGTCTAGATATAATTAAGCAATGTTGCTCCAACTTCTTTTAAAGATTTGAGTTCATTATTTCCCAAAGCTTCATAAACAAAATGTTCCATCTTACCATTACATTGACTTCTCTAGCCTACTACTAGCTGCTCTATGTACACAATAGTAAACATTCCTCCTTATCTCAGCCTTATAGACTTCCAGGGGCCACCTCCTAGCCAAGGTCTTTTCTGATCTCCCTAATTATTTGCATTCTCTCTAGAGACTATTTTGCCTTACTTTGAATATACACTGGCTTTATTTGTTTGTTTATATGATATATCTCCCAGAAGAATATAAGCTCTTTGGGGGCAGGGACTATTTTGAGGGCAGAACCTTTGTATCTGGAGCACCTAGCATAATGGGTCCTTAATAAATGTCTATTGAATTAAGGGATGACAAATAGTATAACGTACTACAAGAATTCTGATTTATATTGGAGATGAAGGCATCTGACCGGTTTATGTTATCTCATTATGTGATCAAGGGCAATAAAAACATGTCTCTGTATGTAGTTTCTTATCAAGAAGATGGAACATTAATAGGATCCTGGTTTAATAAATCTTGACACAACACAAATTCACACATAATACAAGTCCAATGCCTATAAACAAAGTGATATATATTACATATATCTCAAAATAAACCTAGTTCTTGTCCTTTCAAGGACATGTTCATATTAGAATAAAGTATGCAATATTAAATAAGGTATAAATTTTTGAATTAAGTTGAATTCCTGAGTATGAGGACTCCATTACTAAGCATTCCAGATTAGAAATTGGAGGGTTAATAGAGGGGCCTGAGAAGACTAATATATCCACTGGGGTGGGGGGGAGTGTTTGGTTTTTAAAGCCCTTCACAACTTAGTCCCCTTTTTTTTTTAAGGTTTTTGCAAGGCAAATGGGGTTAAGTGGCTTGCCCAAGGCCACACAGCTAGGTAATTATTAAGTGTCTGAGACCGGATTTGAACCCAGGTACTCCTGACTCCAAGGCCGGTGCTTTATCCACTATGCCACCTAGCTGCCCCTAGGTATAAATTTTTTAAAACTCTTTATTCCTACTCCTATAGGAGTGCAATCAATATATTAAATCACATTCATAAAAAAACCCTAAATTTTCAAGGCATTCTACATATAAATTCAAGGAATTTTGACTAAACTGGAAGGGAAGAAAAGAGAGGAATAATTATATATAGCACCTACAATATGTCAGACACTGTGTTAAGTACTTTTACAAACATTATCTCATTTGATTCTGACAACAACCTTATGAGGTAGGTGCTATTATTTTTATTTTATATTTGAGGAAATGAAGGCAAACAGAAGTTCAGTGTTTTGCCCAGGGTCACACAGTAAGAAAAATTTGAACTCCAGTTTTCCTGACTCTAGGCCCAGTATCCTACTCTCTACACCACAATCAGCCAGCAAGAATATTACTTTAATATTTTCCTCTGGACATGGGTTTTCTCAGTAATGGTGAAGGTAAGGCAAAGAAATATCCTCTACCAATCAATGATCATGTCCTTGAAAGGAAAAGGTAGCAGGGAGCCACTGAGTCACTGAGTAGAGAAATATTAGACCTACTGTTTAGGAAAATTCCTTTGGCAGCTTTGGAAGGTCACTTGAAGAAGGGATCTGAGGCAAGAATTACAATGAGGAGACTATTGAGATAGGCCAGTGAAAAGTGATGAAAGTCTGGGCTATGGCTATGAGGAAATATGTGAGAGAAGCTGTGGATGTAAAACTGACAAGACTTAAAAATTTAGTCTTATTTATTACTTGAGAGTTAATTCCAAGAGGGATAAGTACCTTGTTCAGTGTCACAAACTCAGTGTATATAGGAAGTCACATTTAAAATCAAGTCTTCAAGATACTGAGGTCAGTCCTCCATTCACTGTCACACTGATACTTTTATAAGAACAGAACTGCCAAATAAATAAACTTTGAGGTTATAAAGAAAAAGAAATTGGTTATAATTTGCTTTTACTGTTACTATTAAATCTGGGAGTTTTCTTTTGCAATTTTAATTTTCAAATTATATATTATTTTTTGTTTTCCTCAAGAAAAAATATTAAGACATTCAGGAAAGAACAAAGAAAAGTTCAAATAAAAATGAAAATTTTCTGCATCTTAGGATGATGAGAAAAGCTGTCTAACATCATTTGCCCAAGGTATTGTCAAAAGAATTTTCTTTATGTAGGAAGAGACATATGACAAGAGTTATTGTATATTGTTGTCTATAATTTAGAGGGGAAAATTATATATCATCCCTATTTCCCCATCTTAAAAAAACAAAACAAAACCCTTTACTTGATTCTACGATTCTCTTAAGCTATCATTTTATCTTGTCTCTCTTCAGCAAAGATCTAGAAAAAGCTATTTAAGCTTTACAACCATTTGCAATCTGGCTTCTCACCTTATCACTCACTAAACTGCTCTCTACAGTATCAATGATCTATTAATTGCAATAGTTCACAACATCTTACACAATTCTCTTCCAAGCTGCTTTTCTTTACATATACTGAAATGTTTGTTGGTTGGTTTATAATAAAAGACTTTTTTTCAGCAACTGACTTTTTCATGGTGATTACTCTTTCAGACCTCTCAGGAGCATCTACTATCCTCTCCTCCTAGATAAACTCTTTTCAGATTTTTCATGACATGGCCCTCCAGTGGTTATACTATTCTATCTGACTGCTTCTCACTCTCCTTTCCTGGATCATTCCTATGCCACTTTTACATCCCCGTAATGTATTCCCCAGGACTCTGCTCTGGACCTCCTTATCCCCTCCCTAGAAGAGCTCATCAACTGCCATGTTTTTAATGATTGTCTCTTTGCAGATTATTCCCCAAAAAACTATCTCTCCAGTTCATACCCCCACCCTGAACTCCTTTCCTGTATAACTAGCTGGCCATTGGACATATCCAACTGAACACCCTTGCAAGACATCTCAAATTCACTCTTGACTAATGTCTGAAAAGGACCAGGCTTGGATTAAGGAAGACCTGGGTTCAAAATCTGTCTCTCACAATTATTTACCAAGTTTACTCATCCCTAAAATGAAGGGGTTGACATCAATGGCCTCTGAGGTCCTTTTCAATTCTAAGTCTAGGATTTCATGACTTATCTATTCCCTGCTCACCATTTGTGCCAGAACTAGGTCAGACACTCACCACTCAACTTCCTAATTGGTCCCTCTGCATCCAATCTCTACCCTTTCCAATTCTCTCACACAGAAGCCAAATCTATATTTTTCAAACAAAGTCTGACCATGTCATTTCCCCCTCCCCTCAGGGCTTCTTCTATGGTCTCCAAGGTCAAAAACAAACCACTTTGGCTTTTAAAGTCCTTTCCAATCTGCTTCCAAATGACTTTTCCAACTCTTACTTTCTTTCAAGGATGTTAAGATCTAACCAAATTGAAAAATTTGCTGTTCCCCATTCACTTCATTCCATCTTCTATCACTATTCCTTTGTACTGGTTGTGTCACAAATCTGAAATGTATTCTCTCATCACCTGGAAATCATAGGATCCCTAGCTTCCATCAGAGATAGAGCAGAAGCCAGTCTCCTTCCTTAGTTGTGCCCCATCTGGGCCCCTTCAGCTGCTAGCACAGCTAATAATTCCACATTTCTTACCAACAAAATACTCTTTTTTTTTTAAAGAGCAGGGACTGTTTTATCTTTGTTTTTGTTACTCTAACACCTAGCATAGAACCTGGCATATAGGAACTTAATTGGACCTGCTGAATTTAATTTAAAGAGTGCTCACTAAATCATTCAAAACAGTACTGATCAGCAGAAAGAAGATAATTTATTTGATGATCACATTCTTTGTAAAAAAAAATCATACTCAAATACCTCACAACTCTGATGAAGACAATGCCCAGTTCTGACTTAGGCAGACTGATGGTAAAGCATGACTCCCACCTCCTGGCAAAGACATAGTGAATTATATGGGTAGAATGAAGCATAGTTTTTCAGTCATTTGTTTTGCTAAACTGTATTTATTTATTTCATAGGAGGTAGGGGGTGATATGGAAAGGAGGAGATCATTGGAAAGTGATTGTGATAGAAAAAAAGAGGCTTACTGAAATATTAAGTAATGTCAATGGAAAGTTTTAAAGAATAAACTTTATAGATGGTGCTTGATTCTTCCACTTCTTTTCAATTGGAAAAAAAAATTACTTCTCAATTCTACAGAGGCCTGAAAAGCACTCACATGTTTCAACTCTATACTTCTATTTCCTGGCCTGTGACATCTACCAAGAAAAATACTCGGGGGGGGGGGGATGGGGAATGGGGAGGGTGGAAGGTAGAGAGGCTTTTTATTTTATCACTTAGTTATAAAGCCTGTGTGTAAGCTAAAGGTACTCTGGAGGCTTGCCTCTGGAGGAGGAAGCAGAGAATACAGTGTTCCCATAGAACACAGCACTTAAGAAAAGGCAGTTCATTAAATCCACAGAATCCCATTCAGTATAGTTCTGTTTTCAGGATCATTTGAGAAGGAAAAAATAATCTCCATTTTCTCTTTCTCTGGATAGGCACATGTCAAGAGCATATTGACGAAAAATATTACTGAACTAAGTGCATTAATTTCTACAACAGCTGAGTTGACACCTCCCAGGCACAAGTAAAGGACTAACTGAGCCTGCAGATGCAAAGGTAATAGCCATATAATGTCAGAGGATGAGAGGATCATAGGTCTTGGAGATTGCAATGACCTAAGGAACCCCATAGTCTAATCCCTTCATTTTACCTCTGAGGAAATGAAACTCCAGGAAGCCTAAATGGTCAAAGCCCTTCCTCTCACCCCACCCACCTTTCTAATCCTCTTACACATTACACCCCACCCCACACACTCTAAAACTCAGTGACAAAGGTCCTTTTGCTGTTACAGAGACAATCCATTTTGTTCCTAGCTTCCCAGTCTTCTTTCAAATGCCAGTTTAAAACCAATAATAATAATAATAATAATGTTTTGGGGTTTTTTGCCCTTTGTTCTTCAAGACCATGACATAAGGGAGATGATCCCATGACAAACATATGAATTAGATTTGAGTAAGGGGATGCTGTGCTAAGACAATAGCCTCACTTTCTCCTCCAGAACCATCTGGGTTCAGAGGCTAGATAGTTATTAGGACAACAGGAGATGGCCCTGGATGCAAAAGGTCACACAGCTAATAAGAGTCAAGTGTCTGAGGTTAGATTCCAGTTCCTGTCCTCCTGTGTCCAAGGCTAGTGCTCTATCCACTATACATAGCTGCTCCCCAGCTTAGAACTCCCTTCCATAGGAAGCGTTTCCTCAAATCTCTTAACCCTGGTACTTTCCCTCTGTTGATCATTTCCTATTTATCCTACTTACAGATTTCTGTACATAGTTGTTCATAATATCCCCCTTTAGAAAGAGAGGTCCAGGAGGGTAGGGACTGTCTTTTGCCTTTCTTGTATCCCCAGAACTTAGCAGAAGGTCTGGCACATTGGAATAATTTAATAAATCTTCCTTGAGTGACTGATTTGTTCAAGGTCACAAAGGCAGTGAGCCTCAGAGATAAGATCTGAAGCCAGATACACTGATTACAGTCAGGGTTCTTCATCCCAAACCACAAATACCTCTTTGCTTTGGGAAGCATTCTATTAGGCATAGGAGGGCAAGAGTGAAATCAGCCAACTGAGCAGACCAACTTCATCCAAAGTTGAGGCAATAGAGTATTAGGATCACCTCTTAGGTCTACTGCCAAGATAAAATACTAGTGGTATGAACAGAAACCAAAAAACAGGATTGTACTTCAAAGCAAAGAATGGCCTGCATCTTTCTAGATACCACAACTATAAATTTTCCAATAATCAATTTAGAACCCAATTAGTTCTTCATTAAAGTTAACACCCAGAAACATCATGTTGTAGTAGAAAGAACAACGGATGGGAAGTTAGGAGACATGGGTTCTAGTACCAGACTGGCCATTGGCTAGTTGTGTTAGGTATGTAAAACCCACTTTAAGTCTAAATGTCTTTATCTGTAAAATGACGAAGGGTTCAGCTAGATCACCAGCATCCAATTTTTTTTTCACATGATCAGAAATTCATGCATGTAGTAGAATATTTTTACAAATGTCTAACAGTGACATACAGCCTGGTACCTATTTTAAAATATGGATTCCCCCTCCCCACTCCCAGTAATAGAAAAGCAATACACAAGAGAATTTGAGTGGCAGCTGATCTCTAGAACATTCCTTGAGGCTACTATCCCAAATAGATCACTGGATTACAGATATATAATTATCTGCTTAAAATATTGGTCAGAAAGGCCTAGGAAATTTATTTAAATCATTTTCTATAGAACTGTCTTTTCATCTTAGTACATAATACTTGGATTCATAATGCTTATACATAATACTTGCCTATTATTGGGTAAAAAATATGGAATATTGGAAGAATACTAATTTTGTAGACAGAAGACCTTGAATTCTGGTTTTGTCACTTAAAACTATGAAACCTTTAACAAATCACTTTAATTTCTATGGCTCAATTTTGTCAACTATAAAATGTGAATGATCACTAAGGTTCCTTCCTTCTAGCTATAAGATTCTATGATTTGTGATTGCATGGTGCTAATAATAATTGAAATATTTAGAAATGCCTTTTAAAAATATCTTTTTTTTTTCTGGATGATTCAATGTTTTTAATCTAAGGATATGTACTAATAAGAACTAATGGGACAAAGAGAAGAAAGCAATAATGAGTCTTTTGAAATTTGTGGGCAAAGATCACATTTTGAATACTTTGAATAAGAAGAAATACTAAAATTCATCTTTCCATCAGAGATCAAATATACATCTTCTGCAAGCCACAAAGTTACACCATATCCAACGTCAATGCTTGAGTAGAGTCAATCTTTCAAAAAAAATGGGGGGGGAGGGACTACATTAATTATTTATTTCTAAAATGCTATATCTTTTTAAGATACTTTCAGATCACACAATTCTTCACATTAACATTGCTTCATTGGTTAATATTTCTGTCCTCTCATTTTTAAGTTTAAGAAAACTGATCACATGGAGACTACATGATTTAGTCATTAGCCAATATGTAGACAAGGTCAAGGGCTGAATTAGGACCTAGGTCTTCAGGGTTTACAGATTGTTACTTAGATCTTTGAAAACTATGCTATTGCTTTCTTTGTAGGAAGTAGAGTTTAATTTGTCTATCGACTTTAGTATAAGCAAGGGTCAATAAAAAACAGAGAGAACAGTATGGCAGTCTTCATATACTTCAAAGGCACACTTATGGTTTCATAGATCATTCTTAGAAGCAACTAAGTGGTCAGCCTCTATTACTATGAACTGAAGACAACTGTGCCTTGATTAGGATTTAATATAATCAGTATAAATTTACTGTGTTAAGAATGAAAAGGTTAAAAATGAATGGCTCTGAACATTTTAAGTTTGCCCATTTTAGCTCTGTTTTGATTTTGAGAACCTTCCTTCTCTGATGAAATACAAACACATATATAAATACCACATACACAGACATACACATGCACAGAAATGATTTGCACATATATTTAAAATAGCAAAGCAGCACATTGTATGTAATCAATACAAGATTGGGAAATAAAAAGCAACCAGAAGCTGCAACTGGATCTAATTAAATTTAACTAAAAGAAAACTAAAATAAAACCAGAGAACAAACAAATGATGGAGGCAGTCTTAAATATATAACCAGGGCTACTTCCTCCTTTCTCTATAAGCTCATCATGCTTTTAGAAAAGGGCATTTCAGATAATACAAAGCAATGTTTCCTATTTCTATTTTTTGTCTTTCAATGTTACAAGAGCCCTGCAGAGGGTCTTTGTTTGAAATAACCTTCAGGAGTCAGCAGTCAGATGAAATAAATGTTTTTTTAAAGAGCTCAAATTGCACTTATAAATATTCTCTCCAAGATCCAGCTTGAGATGGCAAATCCCAAAACTAATATTCAAAAGAGTAACCTGAGATACAGGGAGATTAAATGATGCGCTTTCAGCTGGAACTCTGATCCTCTAATTCTGTTGTTGTTTAAATACAACATTAAAATTTCAAAACAAAGGCACTCAAGAAACAAACATCTAGTCCCCACAGCAATATTAACTCGGCTGTGTTGCATTTGTTGGACATAACATTTTAACTGGCACTTAGCCTATTGAATGGATGCAAACATTTAATACATTCAGTGTGAGCAAATAAAGAATTAAAAGGCTAAATACTGAAAATCACATTACACAAGATGGTTTTCAATATTTGTGTGTATGGTTTTTTTTTTAACCAACATCAACAGTCTGGTCATGGTCACAATGAGGACAGCAGAGTGGCTAGTATTAAGACACCTGTTTTCCTCATACCTCCAGTACCACAAGCAGAGTAGATATACTCCTTGAATGATAAATTGCTTTTGGCTACTTATTGTAATTTTACAATCTTTAGCAATACCAAAGTTATCTTCTTTCTGCTGCTGTCCATTTCCAAAAAGGACAAACAAATACTGGAAATTTAGTGTTATATCAGCCTTGTTTAAGGTATTCAGATAGAGAAATTCAGCCTCTAAACCAGTATTTGTGATAAGAAAGAAACAAGGAAGGATATGAAGGAAAGCATTATTCAAATTTTCTTTGAGTGCATTTGCCTCACTGTGGATTAGCATAAGATCAGAGATCTAGCTATAACTGAAAGGAACCTCATAAGCCAACCTACTATTTCAACCTCCCTCATTACACAGGGGAGACAAGGAAGTTAAGTGACCTCTACAGGTAGTAAGCATCAGAGGTATTATTTGAATCCAGGTCTTCTGAATTCAGAGTCAATTCAGTCAGATCTTTCTACTGGATGTCAGTGTCTCTTGACTGATTCAAACCAATCATTTCTGCCTTCTCTTTATCTCTTGTTATCTGTATTTTTCCTAACTCTCAATACCTCATTGACCATCATGAGGAATCAAAAGGCCTACCCAGACTGAAAGGAGAATACAGATTTGGTAGTCAATGGGGGAAGAGGGTGAAAAGGAAGAATTGTCATTTCCATACATCAATTCTAGTTCTTAATAAAAGAACCAAAGGGGGAAATTGGTAGTTACATAAATGAAAATGAAAAAGGAAGCAGAAGTCAGAGTAAAAAAGGGAAGAAATAAAGTCAATCATGGGAAAAGGAAAGTTTTAAATATTGATAAGAGAATAACCTGGGGAAAGATTCAATGATGATGTTCATAGAATTAGTATAATGAGTCACTGCCAATCATTTGTTAACTCACAGGTCAATGTTTCCTTTAATCTTAACAGACACATAAATGCACAAAGTTAAACTAATTAACTTAATAACTCAACTCATCCAATATGCATCCATTACATCATTATGTATATCAGTGTGTACTTTTCAAATAGCTGATAAGATTTTAGGACTGTAAGCCATATTAACTGTAAAAAATGAACTGACCAAGTGGGGCAGCTAGGTGGCTCAGTGGATAGAGCACCAGCCCTGGAGTCAGGAGTACCTGAGTTCAAATCCAGCCTCAGACACTTAATAATTACCTAGCTGTGTGGCCTTAGGCAAGCCACTTAACCCCCTTGCCTTGCAAAAACTAAAAAAAAAAAAAAAATGAACTTACCATTAGTAGGACTAAATCCAAGATTCCACAGCTTTATCAATATATATATGTATATTATGTATAATATATATATATATATATATATATATATATATATATATATATATATATAAAACCAGATCTATGATTACATTGATATAGGAGATTCCCAATGAAGAATTTTTTTAGACCAATGTAGTTCAGTGCCTACCCTGCAATTCATAGTTGGAGGGTTGACTGTGGGCATTGAGAGATTTAATAACATGCCCAGGATAGTACAGTCAATATGTGTCAGGAGGACTTGAACCCAGATCTCCTTGACTATACTGTCAGGTCTCTACATACTATACCAAATTACCTGTGCATATACATTGACTGTATTTATCACTTTTTCTGAGGAAATTTTAAGCATAAATGAAAGCAAAAAAATCCCCAAAACCACTGAAGCTAGAAAATACTTGGATTCCAGAGCTATTCAAGGTGACATGTTATTCCAGTTCTATGACAGTTTAAGGAAATAAGAGTCAAACTCAAATGAAAAGGGATCCTGTTGGGCAACATAATGACTTAAAAAACCACAAATTAACATTATTGATGTTGTATTGCACTTTTGCTTACTTTGTTAAGTATTTTTCTATTGCATTTTAATCTGGTTTGGCTCCATTTGGAGTTTTGGGGCACTTGTGGCCAGTGGGTTGAAGGTCTGACACCTCTGATTTAAGGTACAAAAAAGCAACAAATAATTCAGGGGAAAACATTACAGAAGGGGGAGAGAGAATTAGCAATTTAAAAATTAATATCAGGAGGAAGAGGAAAGGTGACTGAAGAGATGTTGGTAAAACTGGCAGTTAGGCTTACTACATTCTGATGTCTCTAAAATCTTTATGAGAATGTTCTATGTTTATAGAGAGGATATCTTTGTTTAAAGCATGAGAAGGGGATAGGCTTTTGCAAATCATTCTGTGGAGCAGAACACATGGTTCCAATCACTAACCAGCCTGGCAGGTACAGAGAACACAAAAAGTATTTATTATCTTCTGATCAAAGAAAGTATTTGATTTGATAGGGCAAAATATAGCCTTATAGGCTCCAGTTCAACAAGGTATCCTTCATGCATAGCTTAAGATGATACAGGAAGCCTTGATAGTTGCAATAACAGTGATAATTTTACTCAGTGATGCTTTGCTAACAATGTTAAACAAACCAGAGATGAGGGAGGTAGTATACCACACCTTTTATGCTCACCAAAGTTTACACTCTTGTCATGGAGGGTTCAAATAAAGAAAATATTTCCTCTAGATGACAAAGTCATCTCCATGATAGTTTGCAGATGATAGTGCATCATCTCAGAATACTACAGCTCCCCTCCACAATGAAGTCTATGAACGTTCAAAAAAGATAAGCTTTTACACAAGAAAAGACAAGTTGATTTAGAATATATGTTGTCCAGATGAGGACAGCCCATTTTGTTAGCCCATGAATATATTAGACAAGCACCAGGGCTCAGCAATGAGCCAGTCCTAGTACACAATATATGGATGAGAATGGCCTGAGATATATTTGAAAAATTAAGCAGCACTTTCAAAGATCTAAGATTTCCCCTGACATTAAAAACTCATTTTTTTTAAATAACTGTTATTTCCCCCCATAGTACTAGATAGCTTCAGATCAAGGACAGCTGAAGAATCAAAATGCAGAGTGATATAAAAGGTAATGGAGGAATGAATGTGTTTTTAAGTTGGCTGAAGGAACCAGAGATTACTTGAGGACATCAAAGAGTAATCAAGACCTAATCAGGGCAATACAGGTATTGGAAAGGGTGGGTCAGTCAAGTATAAAGATGGATGATAACACATGGTAAGCCTAAGTGGTAGTCTAGTATTCATGAAATGTTAAAAATCAAGAGTAAGATGCTAAATTTTCTATGGAGAATTTATGAGAGGTTATGGACAAAAATCACACAGGATTAAGAAAGAATTGATGGACTACCATCCCACCAGTGGAGGAATTACTCATAAGAGACCATAAAGCCATGAGGATATGCTAAAGATACTACTTATGTAACAAATTTTCCATGCCAGACTGAAGTTCTATTGTTTAAAGTCTTCAGAGGATCATAGATTTAGAGTGGTGAAGACAATTTCAGCTCATCTGGTCCAATATCCTTATTTTACAGGGAAGATACTGGCCTAAAGACATTAAGTGACTTGCCTAAGATCTCACACACACACACACACAGCAAATATGTCTCAGAGATAAGAAAACCTCTAAAATTCAGTCATCATTTCACTGTACCATGCTGCCTACCTACTGCCATTCTATTAAGCTGATAAAGGTTACAGAGTAAGAAATTCTAATTTGTGTTTAAGTTATCCAACTTGAGGATACTTATAACATCCCTAATTTTCCACTAATTGTATGACTGATCAAATAAGATACTTAGAGCATCAGTTTCCTAGCCTATAAAATTATTTCTAAGATCCCTTCAAGCAATAAAAGATATGATTATGTCAACTGAGCATTTCTCTAGCATATCTTATTCTAGGTTATTTTCACTATTTCCATGCCTGGTAGGCTTTCTTCTTTTATCTCTTGGCTTTCTACAAGTCCCAACAAAGATCCCATTTTCTAAAGAAAACCTAGGTGTTCTCCTTAATTTTCATACCTTCTCTTTGCTGCTTAATTCAAATTGAATTATGAACAACCTAAGATCAGGGACTGCTCTTAGTACAGTGTCTTAAATGTTTATTGACTGTAAAGAGGATAATGCTTCCTACAGAGCACTTGAAGTTTAAAAATGGTACAGAAGTGTCAACAATGATTATTAAAGAAAAATGTCAAACTTAAAAAAAAAAAACTAAAACCTTTCCCATCTTTGGGTAATAATGTAAGTCAGTAATTTCACATCCAGGAAATCTTTGTTGTTCCTTTGAAAAAAAAAGATAATAAGACAAGACACCCATCACATAAAGCTACTTGATAATTTCATTTTTGTTGTATTTTGAAAGAAAATGGCATAGCAATAATTTTCATTTCAGTAAAACTTCTTTTCATTGCTGGCTCTACCCAAAGACTTACCTGCAAGAAATCAGGAAAATTTGTAAAATATGACAACTTTTTTATATATTAATACAGTCACTGCAGGTATATGTCATTCAGTGATATTTTAGCACTTTTTTTTAAACAAAATCATTGCTTAAGTTTTTCCCTGGCATTATTGCTATGACAACAAAGAATATACACTAAATCTTTTTGTATACATTCTGAATCCTGCATCTGGAAAACCCAGAATGATTTCTGTCTCCCCCACTACTCAAAATTTTAATGACAATTTTTGAAAGCATTCCCCCCCCCCCACCATGCTATTCTATACATTAGGAGTTACTTACACAGTGGAATGATAATAAGAATTCCCAGAGACACAATATTTGACTAAAGAATTGAAAACATTGCTGTACTCCTGAAATGGTTGACAGCTCTTGATAATTGATACGATACCATCAAGAGTGCTGGCTGTCTTAATTGTTACCATCCCTTTCACTGCACTGGCTATGCCTTTAGGATTTAAATAGCTAAACAAAACTTTCACAACCTGAATTAAAAACACTCTCCTGGAAATCATATTAAACTGAAAAACTATAAATTCAACTTGTTTCCAGGCAACCATCCAAATAGATCAACTTTCAGAAAAAACCCTCACAAACTTCCAAAAAAATCACCTACTTTGATTTTAAGGATCATTTAAATCCTCATTAGCAAAAAAATACACACTCAATATGAAATAAAATGAAATTATATTTTTTTAAAAAGATATAAAAAGTCATATTTTCCAAAATATACAGAATTTAAAACGTAGCAGGAAGGAGTCAATCAGCCAGAATATGTAGGAGTGTGAAAATATCTCTTGCTTTTTAAACACTGGGTGATAAATTGTATTTGTGTGAAAATATCACCTCTCCAGCTTCTCTTACTTTAATTTAAAATTAGCCTTCAGGGCATCAACTAAATTTACAATGGAGAGTGGCTGACACAATGGGTAAATAAAACTTAAAAAAAATTTTTAAAGGAAAAAAAAAGCTTTCCCAGCTATTAAAATAACAAAGGGGTTACTTTAAAAGATAAGTTATAAAATGCTAAAAAATTAACTTCATCAAAATAGATTTAGTCTAAAGGAATCTCTGGAAACAAAAAGCAGTTTAAGATTTTCTCTGGTTAGTCTCAAGATGAAACTTCAAACTAATTGCACTCACAAACACAAACCTGACTTCTGGGATTTTATGAATTATTAAACAATAACAAAAAGAACTAACAATAACATCATAAAAAAAATCAACCTAACCATCCCATCTGGATATATGGCCTAAACAAATACATAAATCAGATAAATTGGAGTTCATAAATCAAGTGTTTATATTTTGTTTTACTTTCAGTAGGTTATTAAAGTCCTGAAGGTCATAACAAAGAAATCCATTCTAGGTATGCAGTGCGATCTACAAACTAAATCTTTTTTTTTTTTATCTTTTGAAAGAAAAAAAAATCTTTTTCACCTTCACTACTCACCTTATCCATCACCACACTAGGATAATTCCTGGTCATTTTCAGTAACACATAATTGCTTTTTAGCTTAATGGCAGACTCGATTGTATTTCACATGGGGCTACTGATTTTCCACATCATAAAATTGGACATTTTCATTTGCAATCTTATTGTCTTTTTTAAAAGTTTCCAATGACGATAAAGGGATTCTTCTAAAAAACTGGAGACCAAAGAAACTAGCAATTTCCAAAGTGGAAATCAATAGCTCGCCTACTTCTCTCCCAAATGCTTACTTCTCTTGTGTGTTTCTCCTTTCAGTCCTTGTTACCTCCAAGCATGCACGACCTTCCTTCCCGGTCCCTGCTATCCCTTCCTTCTTCCCTCTTTGCATCGCTGGGAAGGTACTAAAGGGAGTGAAATAATATTAAGCAGGCTAGCTAGACAAAGTTGAAAAGATCTGAGCTGTTTCCTCTCAGTCCTGTCCCCTGTTTCTGACTGAATGTAAGCTCAGTTCGGCAGTTGGAATCAAGAAGGCTGAGTGAGCGAACGGTACAAGACAGAAGAGTTGATAAAATTCAGTTCATCAGAACCCCACCAATGGAAATAACTAAGCTAAGTAAGAGAGGGGCCAAGGGCAGGCAGGCAGAGTCGTTCTTTTATTATTATTTTTTTATTAAAAAAAAAAAGCACAACTTCCTTGCTGCTCTACACAATCAGATTATTTCCTCAAATATTGAAAACACTTTGCAAGCATTATTTGGAGTTTAGCTCTATTCAACAGCCGGGGCTTGTCACTTGCTCTGATTTCCACCCACCAAGTAAAAAAAGATACAGGCAGAGGAGGAAGCAGCGAGCGGATAGGAAAAAATTCTTCCAGGCGATTTAATGTCTAAACGTCGTCCTGAACCGGTCTGTCTCCATTTCTCCCTTCCCCCTATCCTCAGCTTTAAGACGGCAGAACCCTAAAGGGTGTGGGAGCAGAGAGGAGTGCGGAGCCTGGCTTTAAAGGGGTCTCTAGCCCACCTAAGGCTCGCGGTGGCGACTTTCCCCAGAGGCATCGCCGAGCATCCTCCCGCAGACAATAGGCGGCTGCACACCTGTCCTATACCCCATCCCCGGAGATCTGAGGTCCCTGGCTGGGTGACACCTCCGAGGCTCGCTCGCTCTCTGTCACACACACACACACACACACACACACACACACACACACACACACACACACATTGCATGCACACACACACACACTGCATGCACACACACATACAAACACACACGGACACGCGCTCGGCAGAGACGCAAACAATAGGGGGTCAGGTCCCCCTCGGCCAAACCGGCGGGGACCCGGGCGAGGGGGAAGGCTTGGGGAAGGGGAGGAGAGGGGGGCGAGCGCGCAGACAGGGCGGGACGGGGGAGCAGGCTGAGCGGGCGGCTGGAGCGCGGAGGACCGCAGGAGGGGTCGGGGGGCTTCCCAGCGGCAGGGAGGATGGGGACGCAGGGGTGTGGCGTGGGGGCCGGGGTCCCCGGCAGGGAGGAGGGTCGCAGCGCCCCGCGCCCCCGCCCGCGCGCCCCGGAGCTCGGTTACCGCCGCCGCCGCCGGGGCTCCCGCCGGGTCCTCCGGGCCGCGGGAGAGGTCGGGCTCGCGGCTCGCCCCGTCCGTCGCCATCTTCCTGCTGTAGCGGATCCGAAGGCGAGCTCCGAGCTGCAGCTCCCCGGCTCAGCCCCTCCTGGGCCCGGAGACGCTTAACCCCCTGCGCGCCGCAGAGCCGGCTCCTCCGAGTGGGGCGCGCGGCTCTGCTGGGCTCCCCGGCGCCGCCCCCCGGCCCGCAGCGCACCCCTCCTCTCCCCGGCCCGCCCCCGCCGCCGAGCTTTAACCCGCCGCGCGCCGGGGCCCGGCCCAGGCGGCGCCCCGGGGCCGGGGAGGGGCCCGGGGCGCCCCAAGCTCTGCGGCCGCGCGCCCCCTCCTCCCCGGCTCCACGGGAAGGCTGTCTGCCGAGGGGTGACCTTGATCGGCCCCCGCCTCCCCGGTTGTGCCGAAGCACTCCTGTCTCTCTCCTACAAGGAGACTGCAGAGAAGCGGGGCTCCGGGGCCCGAGGAGCCTGTCCTCTAGGCAGAGGGGGGAACCCGAGCCCTGGCCGCGCGCCCCCGGCGGCAGCGACGCAACCAGTGTAAAAACCCAGGCTTGGCTCCGAGCGAGGTCAAAACCCACGTCCTCCCTTTCCCAGCTAACAATGACACAAAAGATTGTATCCAGCTTCAGAAATTTCCTTTCATCCTTCTGACAAAAATTTCTCAAATGATCGTCTCTTCCCCCCTCCTTCTCCAAATAACTACCTGTTCGAAACCGAAGAGTTCATTTTTCTTCTCTTGGTCTCCTATTCTAAGTATCGTTTTGCAGATGAAGAACTAGGATGCAGCGACTTGTCCAAGGTCACACAGATAGTAAGGGACTAAGAATTGGAATTATGGTCCTTAGACTTTTTTTTTCCTCTCTTCGTCTCCTATTTTTAGTGTCCTTTTGCAAATGAAGAACTAGGGCCCAAAGATGCTGCGACTTGTTCAAGGTCACACAGATAGTAAGTGACTAAGAATTTGAATTACGGTCCTTAGACTTTAAATCCAGAGGACTTCCCCCTAGGTTAACTAGCCACTTCATTCTTTTCTTTTTGCAAGGCAATGGGGAAGTGGCTTGCCCAAGGCCACACATCTAGGTAATTATTAAGTTACTGAGGTTGAATTTGAACTCAGGTCCTCCTGACTCCAGGGCCGGTGCTCTATCCGCTGCACCGCTCCATTCTTGATTGTATCATAATCACTTAGATTTTGGAGCCGGCATCAGAAAGTACACTGGCCTGAGAGCCAGGAGATCCATGCTCCAAACTGAACTCGAGGTTGTCCTTGGACAAATATTTCCCTGGATCGCTTTTCTCCTCTGAAAAATGACTTTTAAAGTCTTTTCCATTTCTAACATTCTGCAGTGGGATGTATCAAAAACATCCAGTTTCTGGTTCTGTCTCACTACTACACTATTGCTTGCTAGTTATTTGACCTCTACTTACCCAAGTGTAAAATGGGGATAATACTACCTAAGATGTGACCATTAGTGTATGGTGAATATAAAATAAGATAATTAGCTTTTTATACTTACAGTGTTGTATGTGTTGGGGCTTTTTTATGAGGATGATTTTAGCCCTAACCAAAGAGTCCTCTTATGGGAACAAGACCCCGGTCTACCTTACTTCTTTTTCATTTATTTTTGTTTTGTTTTTGCAAGGTAATGGGATTAAGTGACTTGCCCAAGGTCACACAGCTAGGTAATAAGTGTCTGAAGTCAAATTTGAACTCAGGTTCTCCTGACTCCAGGGTGGGAGCTCTATCCTCTGTGCCACCTAGCCCCCCCCACACCTCACAGTTTTAACATTGTTTAGAGGAACTATGATATTGTGAGAAGAGCATTAAATCTAGAGTCAGAAAATTTAGATTCTAATCCCAGTTCTGCTTATTACTAGCTGATTGACTTGGATAAATCACAAACTCTCTAGCCCTCAAATTCTTTATCTAGAAAATTAAGAGATTTAGCCCCTCTAAGACCATGTTCCTATTGATTTTCCCTGGGGATTATAGGGTACTTTTTAAAATATTCCAGTCAACCAATCAACTAGCACATTTATCAAGGACCAATCTTGTGCCAGGAGCTTGTCTTGATCTTCTAATCACTAAATGAGTAGCCCCAAGAAAACCCTGAGATAATTAAACTTGTAGTCTGAAATACAACCAAGAGGGGAAAAGTATTTGTATTTAAAAAGACTAAAAAACCTCCCCACTTTTTTCCTATATAATTCACAAGGGATCTTGCATATTATTAGAATTTGTCCCATACTCCTTTGCCCCCACCTACACCTGATTCAGTTCATGCCCTTTCCTGCCAACTACCATGTTGTGCAAATCTATCCCTTTATCAGGACCATATGGTACAAACCCTTCCAGAATTTCTAGATATCCTAAAAATGTGTTGAAAGCATGAAATCAAATCCAAGCATCCAAGCTGTGTTTCAGTAAAGTAGCAATGAAAGCGTATTTATTGGTTTCTTGGGGGAAAATAGAAATTTTAAGAGATCATTAGATTATAATTTCCAACCCTGGACTCTGACTAACTGGGACCAATGTTCCTATTTTAGACAGGTACATATCTTTATTGGGACTTCTAATTATTGGTTCTTCACACCCTAATCACTCAATTTACAATTTAGGCCCAACTCTGACATGAAACAGGGCAGGGAAAATTTCTCCTGTAGGATCTTGAACTGGAGTTGATTCACTGCCTAAGAAATGTTAACTCTTTAATTACAACCTTCTAGAAGATTCTCAAACAAAATTTCAGGTCTCATGATCAGTCAAATGGTCTAGATACTTTTTCAGCTCAAAGATTGGGCCTTAATTAATTCTTAAATAAATACAAGTTATTTTCTTTGAGGCATAGACAGGAACTTCCTTTTAACTCTTTGGATTTACCATCTCTATTCCTAAAAAAATAAAAAACAAAAATAAACTTCCTCTGAAACTGATGCCTTCCCCTAGAATCCTAACTCTTGAAAATACAGCAATACCTAATAAGTAAAAGTTTTATCCTGAAGAATTTGGGATTAAGAGAAATGAAAGAAGATTCTTGTTTTCAAGAAACATTTTCTTGCAAGACAGAGCAGTGAATTTTCTTGTATTGCAGTTGGATTACAACCCAGAGTTAACTATCTCACTACTGAAATGAAAAACCTTCAATGAGGAGTTAAGAGCTAGAAATAATCTAATATTATAACATGGTTTCTTCAGGAAATAGCACCTGAGCAATTTGTGTTATTGTTACTGACACTAGATGTTTGAGGGTTCATTGGTGACCCCAAAAATGCTCACTGTCATGAATCAGACTCTTCAGTTCTAAGGCTATAAAAACAGAATTATCCTCAGAATGATTATTCAAGAGGTTTAACTCGATCAGAAGAAAGTAATTTCATTTCTAAAATCCCACTTGTATCCTGTAATTGACAGCTTTTTTTTTGGTTCTGTTTTAACCTTCCTGTTCTTGAGATTTAGAGTATTTTGCAAAGATTTTGTTCTGTTCACCCAGGAGCCAGACTACTATGAGTTAACTCCCTTACTACTAAAATGGCCTAGTCAGTGCAGTATCACCAGTAGGACACTAGCTAGTTTAAACTCTCTTCTGAGAATCAGCTTGTGTGGAGACTGGAAATTAACCCTTTCTCAGAAAGTCTTTGCACAAAGCACAACTTCCATTATTATGAGGTAGAACAGTACCAAAAACAGCAGCTACTGCCTGGTTCTGTAAATTAAATCTCCTGAAGCTTCATTAAATACTTAAATAGAAAACTCATCCCAATACTAAGGAAGTAAATTTTCCATTGGCAAGTTTGGAAAGATAGCAGGGAAAAGATGGAGGGGGAGGAGAAGGCAATGAATAAGAATGAATCTTATTTTTAAATCAATGATGCTTAACATTAAGATGGAAAGATAATGAATTCTATCATATTGAAGAACCAACTAGTCTCTCTTGTATGTATTTGGATTTGTTTTTGTAGTAGGGAGTTTCTTTTGAGCCAGTCCTCCTTGTGAACTATGAGATCACAAACCAGAGTCAGGAATTCATTCTGTTACTGAGGATCAATTTTTTTTCTTTTTCCCTGAACCCATCACTTTGGTTTAATTGACATTATTCTCCAAATAAATGAGCTAAATAGCCCAGATAGTTCCATAAAATGAAATCATTAGGATGCCCAGTATCCTATACTGAGATAAAGAATCTCAGCTGTTCTTAAAGTAGTTTTCTTCCCTATAAAGAGAAGACTGCAATCATTATGTGGTTTCTGCTATACTAAATTGGGGGAGAGGAGGATTATTAGCTGTATAGAGCAAAACATTTTTTCACTCAAACTTTGTGCTTGTCAGAGGATGAAGTTATATTTATCAAATCACCTCTGGCTATATCATTGAGGCTTTAGTAATAAAATTTAGAAAGTATCGGATTATTGTCATTCCTCTCTGTTCCCTGGTATCTTACATGATATAGTTACATGTATTTTCTCATGAACACTTAAAAAAGAGTGCATCTGAGTCCTGAGCCTTATAAGAGCAAAAGCCAAAGCATTGGAAATTAAAAGACATATATTTATACATACACACATTTCTACTTGTGGGAAAAAATTCCTTCCCCACTTTCATTTTTATGACATATCCATAATTCTATAACAGTTAGCTATCCATATGGTTATCCACAGGCAATTTAGACGATTGATAACTATTACCTAGTAAATTTGTAAATTCTGTCTCATTTACCATTGCTATGGTAAGTTTGGGAGAAGTCTTTCATGGCAAATATCATTTGGACAACGCACAGAGAATACAAAATGCTTCCAATATTAGCTTGAGCAAAGCATAGTTAGAAAAGTAAATTTCCAGCTTATACTGGAAGACAGGATCATTTATAAGTGACTTTAGGATAATCTATTATTATCACTTACTGGTCCTTTTTAATGATACAAATGCCTGAGAGTAGACTTCTTGTTCAATTATCAAAATGATGGACAAGAAGAACTTACTGTTCTATGTGATATAGTCATAGAACTGCTTTCAGCTTTCAGCCCATTCCTTTTTTTCCCTTTCAATATATTTTTGATAGCTTTTAAAAAAATTACCTTAATTTCCTATGTATTTGTCTTCTTCCCCTCTCTCACAGAAAGTCATATTGCATAACAAAATAATTTTTTCAAAAGAAGAAGTGAAAAAATTGACAAAACCAGTCAATACATTCAAAATACTGAACATATTAATATAGTGGGATTTCTTCTCTTAGCTCTTCTTTGGGATCAAACTTGTTCTTTATCATTTTTATACTGTTTTGTAGTAGTTTCCCCTACTCCATTTTAGTTCTTTAATCATTGTGTTTAATAAAATATGACAATATAAAATATAAAAATGTGCTTTTCTGACTTTCTTTTACTGTGCACCAGGACATCTAAATCTTTCCAAACTTCTCTGTAATCCTCATGTCTTTTCTTTTAGCTTAGTGATATCTTATTACATTTATCTACCATAATTTTTTTAACCTTTCCCAAATCAGTGAGTACCTACTTTGTTTCTAATTCTTTTTCTTTTTGTCTGTGACCTCATTTGGGTATATGTTTAGGTACAGAATTTCTAAATAATGGGATATGGACATTTTAACCCTCTTATTTGTATAATTTCAAATTGTTTTCCAAAATAATCATATTAATTCACATTTCCAACAAAAATATACTATTATACCAGTGTTTTCACAACCCCTCCAGTATTGCCTATTTTCATCTTTTTTTTTATCATCTTCACCAATACTATGGATGGGTGTGGCCATTCCTAGCAGAGAAACTTTCCATGTTGAAAATCTGCAATATAGGGCACTGGGA